>NC_059297.1:23021689-23046689 GCF_017591435.1 Portunus trituberculatus
TACATTCTGCACCTACTCACTGCTAGGTGAACAGGGGCGACACGTGAAAGGAGACAAACCCAAATATCTCCACCCGGCCGGGGAATCGAACCTGTCCTCTGGCTTGTGAAGCCAGCGCCTAACCACTGTCTGTGTGTGTGTGTGTGTGTGTGTGTGTGTGTGTGTGTGTGTGTGTGTGTGTGTGTGTGTGTGTGTGTGTGTGTGTGTGTGTGTGTGTCTCTGTACTTTTTATAGTCTTTTATAATCTATCAATTTAATTTTGTGATAATGTCAATCTTTTTTTGTCTCCCCCTTCCTTTCCCCTTTCTAGCCACAACCCATAGAGCCTTCATTTCACCCATCACTATAAACAGCAGCACAACAGTGAAGCATCAAGAAGCAAAACTAAACTCCACCAAAAGCACAGCCTTCAAACAGCAGGAACACAATCTGCACCTACCTATTATTCTGGCGCAGCAGTCGGTTTTCCACAATGTTACGGTTAGCAGGAGTGAGGAATGGCTTCTCCCCAACATACAGACCTTCTTCCAGGATCACGTACATTCAATCCTTCCTCCAGCTTGCTTTGAAGATCACCTGGCAAGAAAGCAATGATTGGAAGGTGACTACTTACTGTTACACTATTTATACTCTCTCTCTCTCTCTCTCTCTCTCTCTCTCTCTCTCTCTCTCTCTCTCTCTCTCTCTCTCCCTCTACATACTGCTACTTCCTTCATCAATATATTTCATCACATTTTATTTGCTTTGGTCATCTTTTTTTTCCTTAGATGACTGTCTGTGTGTGTGTGTGTGTGTGTGTGTGTGTGTGTGTGTGTGTGTGTGTGTGTGTGTGTGTGTGTGTGTGTGTGTGTGTGTGTGTGTGTGTGTGTGTGTGTGTGTGTGTGTGTGTGTGTGTGTGTGTGTATTTACCTAGTTGTAGTTTTACAGGGCCTGGGCTTTATGCTCATGTGGCCCCGTCTCCATATCTACACTTATCCAATCTTTCCTTAAAACTGTGTACACTCATTGCAGACACTACTTCTTCATTCAAACTGTTCCACATCTCAACACATCTTTGTGGGAAACTATACTTTTTAATATCTCTTAGACATCTTCCCTTCCTCAGTTTCTTACTATGCGATCTTGTGCTTCGACTGGCATATTCTTCTCTCAGGATCAGATACTCATTGTCCACTTGGTCTATTCTGTTGATCAATTTATAAACTTGTATGAGATCCCCTCTCCCTTCTCTGTTCCAATGTTGGAAGATCTATAGCCTTTAGTCTCTCCTCGTATGTCATCCCTTCAAGTTCTGTGTGTGTGTAATTTCACCTTGGTCGCCTGCTGGTCACCCAGCCAGTCTTCCCCATTACAGAGCAAGCTCAGAGCTCATAGACCGATCTTCGGGTAGGACTGACACCACAACACACTCTACACACCGAGAAAGCGAGGCCACAATCCCTCGAGTTACATCCTGTACCTATTCACTGTTACGTGAACAGGGGCCACATATTAAGAGGCTTGCCCATTTGCCTCACGCTGGGCTCAAACCCGGCCCTCTCGATTGAGTCAAGCGTGCTAACCACTACACTATGCGATCTGTGTGTGTGTGTGTGTGTGTGTGTGTGTGTGTGTGTGTGTGTGTGTGTGTGTAAAATTTTACAAGTCATGGACGTTTTTTCATGTTGCCTTTTTTTTCTCGACTTTCTGGTTTGCAATCAAACCTTACCACTCAAGATCCTCTGTCCATATTTCCTAGTCTTTTTATTGTTCATAATTATCATATTCAAATCTGCAAATAAAAGTATCTCTAAGAAGAAGATCCACACACGTGAAGTACTACACTGCTTTTTTTTTCTTTCTTTCATTTCTATATTTGTTCACTAGTTCAGCACAACTGCTACCTTTCCTATATACAAATTCACTGCAATATTTATTTTCTTACAACTCTATCCTTGAAATGGTCATAATCATCATTTCCTTTTATATTCCTCAATCTTTCCTCCATATGATACAGTGTTTAACACTATACTTGCCTTACTGGGATGTATGCATGACAGAGGCAAATCTCAGATAACTAATCAACCATTGCAATATAACAGAGCAAAAAGAAGAATGTGCAAATGAACATGTATGTTACTTCCTCTCAAATTAACAATCAATGAGCAGATGAGACATGATGAAAAATAGAAAGCAATGAGTGAATGAATCTGCCAGTCACTCTTCCTCTCATACAAACAAAAATATAAGTATTATGCAGATGAGTGTCAAGTGTCCTAGTACTCAACTCACTAGGGAGAGCAGAGGGCAGGAAGAGAGTAGACCGCTGGTGGTCACGACGCAGGTGAAGGGGTACATAGACAGCAGGAGTGGACTGGGTAGGAGGGCATGGGTGAGGGCCAACCAATGTATAACTCTCTACTTCAGCACCTGGCAGGGAAAAGTAGCAATGGTGTTAGTGGTGGTGTTGGTAATGGTTGAAAATTGTATGTTATAACAATTGTGAAGACCAGTATTAGATTTTTTTCATCATAATATTTAAGTGAAATATTACTAGCAATAAAACAAAGAGAAAGTACCCAGTGTTGAATGGAACAAATGGAAAAAAAAATCATGTGACTGCACTGTCTTACATCTTCTTTTCCTTGATTCTTTGTGTAAGTCCAACATTTTCCTCTATTTCTATTCATTATACCAATAAAATTATAAAGCATCTTGCAATATCAAATCTATCATGTTAATGTTAATGATGAAGAAAGTATTGTTCCCTACCCTCAACATCTTGTACCTCTCCATCTTTCTTTTCTTGTGACTTTGAGGGAGACAGAATATCCCAAAGAGAGAATCCTGAAAACGAAAGAATAGTTGCAAAAAAAGTAGATAATTATGATAAATATGCACAAGCATTACATCTATCCATAAATGTGATTAATAGGACAATATTTGCAGTGAAACTGATACATCAAGTCATAATGCCTCAAAGAGGTGTAAAATTTTAAATCCTGATTACATATTTTGAATGAAATCTGTAACACCAATCTTATGAGGCAATTACCATGGAGCCCAAGTTTTTTTTCTGGTTTTCTATAACTATCGGAGGGCTCAAAGTTTGCCACTGGCCCTGTATTCAATAGGGAATACAATCATAATCCCTCTTTTCTCCCATTCAATTTCATTATTCTTCCACCTTACCTCCTCGATTACTTCCTTGTTTCCATCTTCTCTCTCTCTCTCTCTCTCTCTCTCTCTCTCTCTCTCTCCTGTTAAATTGCCTGTAAACAAATTACATAATGTGTTGTTTTTTCCTATCCCTGTTCTCTCCCTTATTTCACTTCCCTTATTCTTTTGTTTCTATTCCATTCAGTTCTTCCTTCTTCCTGCTGAGCCACTTGCCTGGAGAGGAGGGTGGTGTGTGTTGCTCCTCCGGCCACACCCTTGTGAAGAATTCCTCACCCTGAATCCTGGAGGTAGTACGGGCCTGGGAACATGGATGGGCAAAGATGAAAGCATCAGCTGCACTCAAAGATAGGAAATTAGGTATATTTCTCAAAAACAATATTAGACAAGCACATATGTGGCTGGCTAGTATTTATTAGATGTTACCGATTAGAATTTTTTTTGAGATCTGAAATATAAACACAAGACATCCTCTTTCAATCAAGCTTTCTATAGTCAGCAGTGAAATGTATCTAGGAAATGGAAATATATACTATTCATAAATCACAAATCTAAATGTAAGATGGTAGGAGACTCCAACAGCTCAGTACGTTGTTATATAAAAAATTGCCTCTAATAGAACACATAACGGAAAGTTAATGACATGAGATGAGCATTTGAGTCATCAGCATACTTTACTAGTTGCAGTGGATGAGATTAAAAGTTATAAAGATCATATATGAAAGTGAGAACCAAATTGTGTAAATAAAATATATAAATAAAAGATTGATTTCAATGTCATGCTTAAAAATATGGATATTACCTCAGAAAAGTGAAAAATAAGTATGTAAATAAAAAAAAGAACTCCAGGGCAAATACATTAAGGAAAGGATAGACAAAATAGATATCAATAATATAGATAGACAAAGGCATAGCCTGACTGACTGGTAAGCAAACAGAAACAGATCTTACATGTAAATAGACAGACTATTTAATCAACTGACTGACTAGAAAGATAGAAAATTCAAACTTCCATCATTTGATTTGCAGCTCTGGGAAGCTTATTGACTCAGCAAAGAAGGATTGAAGTATTTCACCAAAGAATTTCCATAAAGATCATCAGTTTGTAACACCGTTCACTGATTAGAAAACTATCAGTACTGGTCATCTTATCCAGGAATTTCTTGAATTAAGATAGTATTACAACCCAATGGTGATAGTTGATGTGGTGGTCTTCCTAAGCAGTATAGCAAACAAAATAACAGTTCCAACCATTACTAATTTTCTTAGCTAAGTTCCAAACTGGTGGTCATAATGAAGGATACAGATATTGCTAACCTTGGTAAAGGAAACAGTCAATATCCTCTCTTTTATTCTTTCTTTTCTTATCTGGTTTTCCTAGTTTATTAAGACAAGGATGAGCCTCCAGCAAACAACTTTTGGTCCCAAGTGGATGCCCTTCCCATCTTCAGACTGTGGCCAAGATTTGAATCAGTACACCTGTAGAACCCTTAACCTCCAAAACATGTGGAGTCCCACTATACCACAGCAGGCCTCAACTGTACTTTCTTCTGATGTGCCACATAATTGAAATGTCCAAACACCAGTTACAGTTGTGGGAATTAACTGAGCATATGTTATCACCATACATCTCAGAAAGATGCATACATTTATAATTTACATAACATAAAGTTAAATTCCAGGAGACCTATTATTCATGTATACCTAATATTCACCACTGAAGATACACTCTCCTACATGATCCCAAGCAAAGTTATACAGTTGACTAAAAGAAATGTAAGCAGTGAGTCATGCTGTAAGCAAGTGCTTTGTAAGACACTACCAGGTTACCTCTGCTGCTGCTCGCTGCCATCGTGTCCTGGGTTCCACTGGGGTTGGTTCAGCTGTCTCCCCACTCTCTATGTGCTGGGGTGGATAGGCACTACTGGGGTTCATGTTTTAGGTCAATCTTACTCTAAATGTTAGGAGTGTGTCTTAATCCTCCAGCATCATGCAAACACACTTATTCTCAGTTTCATCATTTACACATAGTGGTACATTGACTACTACAATACATATCACAGCTACAGGCATTTCTGTAACAATGCTGTGATACACATAGCTATGTATTCACAGTATAATATAGCCTTAACAACAGCCATGGTCAACATTAACACAGCAGCACCTGCACTTCCACACTCTTATAAGCACTCACTTCATCAAACCTGGTGGGGCCTCGGGTAATCAGCTTGCGTAGTCTGCCAGCTCTCTTGCGCTCACCGGCTGTGCTAGAACCTGGCAAAACAGCCTGGTCATCACTCCCTTCCTTGAGTACCTGAAATGAAAAAAAGAAAAAATACTTTAAAAATAAGTTTAGTTTCTTTAAAATAGAAAAAAAAAAAAAAAAAAATTGAAAATCATAGTATGCAATATTTCTTATTTTCTATCCATTTCTATCAATAAAATTATTTTCTATAACATCAAACTAAATAAAACTCAAGTACAAAGAATCTTTCATACATTCATAATCATTCAAGAAAACAAGATAAGGAAAATATGTATTAGTAATAGTGCTTGCACTCTTTACACACTTTGAATAATAAAATTTCTTTATCTAACAAACTAAATTAAAATTATCAATAACATAAAAGTTCTCAATGAATCATGCTAAGACTGGTAATCTGTCTGTCTTGTAAATGAAACCATGAAACATAAAAATAAATTCTTGAACTATCTTTTCTTCTTTTCTCTTCTCTATGTACCCTAGATGACAACTGATGCTCTATATGATCCTACAAGCAAAACACATAACAACAGCAGTGTTTTAATTGCTGAGCTATAAAGGTTAGCCAAGGCCATGACATACACAGACCTACCTGTTGGCTAGCAGGGCCAGGTAGAGGGTTGCTGAAAGGAATCTGGTGGCCTCCCCTTCAGCCTGGTTCTCAATATCTCTCCCTCTCATGCCCTTTAGTGGACCAAGTCAGCACTGCACTAAAACATAGCAATTGTAAAGAATATAGCATAGCAACAAGTATATTTCTAACACAAAAATACTTAAAACAAGAACAAGAAAACAGTAATAATAAAAACTATTTGTTTTTACAATAAACATTTGGTAGTCTACTTCAATTTCACATTTGCCACTTGTAGGAGTTTCCACCATAAAGATCCACTGGACCAAAAGTTAATCATTAAAAGCAATTTACTTCACTTATAGATAGAGGCACCTATAACTCCTCTCATCATTAAATACTCTCCTCGATTTTATACCATTTGCTCCAAACCTAAAAGATCTTTTCTTTTACTAGACTTCACACAGTAACATTGTTTAGGGTGAAGGAAGAGAAAATTCTATTCAGCCACAGAGATTGTCATGGCTGACTACTAAAGATATAAAATCAGTATGACTTCATAATTTAGATTTTGGCTTACAGCTTCTATGAGTAACTGAAAAAAAAAAAAAACACACACACACACACATTATAAGAACATAATCCTTACTTGCTTCCCAAACAAACTGCAATCAACAATGCATTATGATTATGAATGACTATTTATGGTTAGTTATAAGAATGTTATCCTTACTTCTTCCCAAACAGACTGCAATCAACAATGCATTATGATTATGAATGACTATTTATGGTTAGTTTACAATATTAAACCTAAATTGAATGGCCTTGTGTTAAATAAAGTTAACAATCAGGGAAAAAATAATGCTGACAAGTAGATGTAATGAGGATGACAAGGAAGGAAATAAAAAAAATAACTATATAAAAGGTGGCAAGAAGGGAAATAGATCTAATAAAGGATGATTAATAGAAGTAGTAGTAGTAAAGGTGGCAACCAGAGAGAGAGAGAGAGAGAGAGAGAGAGAGAGAGAGAGAGAGAGAGCGCTAACTCCAAGCAATAACAATACTCCGTCCCCCATCTAATTATCCCTCTTCGACACACATGCATACACCATATACTCACACAATGTATAAGAATAAACTAGCATTTACCTTGAATCTAGTACCTAGCTGTGGTAAGAGTGTGTTGCGGCAGTAGATGGTGACAGGCCTAATGTTTACCTGTACTGCAATGACAACACCTTGGCGTGGCTGTGTCGTCATGGCAACGCGGAGACTGCTTTACCCGCCACACCAAACACACAGTCCTACAACCACCAAACAAATAGACCAATATACACACCAAACAAATAAACCCGACAGAAAAACACATCTCATACTACACTTTACCTTACAAAAAATGCTGGTCATGTGACGTTAGTGATCACAGTCACAGCGCGCTATTCATCTCTCCTATCTTCTATCCTGACCATTCTACTTTTTTTTTTTTTTTAGTTATGATCTATAGCACCTGTATATAGCACCTTTGTTAAGCTTCCGCCCATTAGTGGCACAAGCAATTTTATTTGTAGTGGTACCCATATTAAGGCCCATATCACCGCCCAAGCGCATCTTCGGTGTAACCACCTTAAACCACTCGACAAATGGCATAGCTTCAAAGTGGGATGAGGTGGGATTCGAACCTACGCGTGGACATTATTTTTTATCCGATCCCACGCTCACCACATTATCCACTACGCCACCTCCTCCCTGCTATAAAAAAAAAAAAAAAAATAGGAGGCTGTAACGTGACTTGACAGAGATACGTGCGGCAATATACTGCTGGTCACATCTTGGAGGAAAATTACACTCAGCTTTACTTCGAGGGTCACACCACTCCCCAAGGCCGCGAGCACAATCTGCTGATAATTAATTAACAACACAAGCAGATATGGATCGAGGATGGAAGATTGGAATCACGTGGCTGGCTGTTGTTGTCGTCACAGACAGACGACATTCACAGGCGTTTTTCTCCGCATAATTTTAAATTGTCCTTTACAAATTCGCACACATAATCCAAGTACAACATATTATATATAAATTACAATATTTCTGATTATTATTAAAATGTGTTTCACCCAAATTATTATGTCACTTTAATTCTTAGAAAACAGTGGATGCAACACCGCACAAGGAGAGATGGATTCAAGTAACTCGTCCGCTAAACGGATTCCGCTGGAACGGAAGCGGAAAGAAGTGACCATTATCCCCGGTTCATAAGCAAGCGAAAGCGTATGACGTCACACTTGCCACGGACGACAGAAGACGGAAGACGTTAAACCTTGGTGTGAACCGGGCCTTACTCGTCACTTGTTTTTGGTATGTCACATCAATGGCAGACTTACCATCAGGCAACACTGGGCGGTTGCCTAGGGCCTCGAGTTTTTTTGGGGCCCCATGAAACTCCTCTTACACTTATGGTTAATAGAGGTTTTATTATTTACACACATTATTTATGTTTTTTTTTTTTTTTATTAAAGTTCATTCGCTAAAATGCTAGCAGAATGATTATCCTCACGGTGTATATCTGGATCGTGGATGCGGCGACGAACCGTCAAACCCCAGCGAAGGTGCAGTAGTTACAAGTACTTTTGACGGCAGATGGACTCATAATGGGTGACGGTGATAATGAAGGGCCTCTCGGTATCCCAACGGCACTGCTCAGGCAGGAAAGCAGTGGATCATCAGAGAGAGAGAGGAGAGGGGGGCGTACCATGGTTGTTTACAATCAGATAATATGATAGGCGCACAAGGCACATGCTTATACAAATTCACTATTATAATAAAAAAAAAATCATCTTAAGTTAACTGTTTGTTGTACGATTGATAAGAAAAAAAAACTTATGCATGTAGCATATCTTTCTCCATTATATTTTCACCATGCAAATGTACGTCTTTTTTGTGATAAATATGTTTCGTATATGTTTTTCATGCACTAAACCACAACAGCAAGCGAACTTCTCTGCTTCTTTTAAGTCACTGCTGTGCACGACATGGCAAGGCGCTACTCTAGTGTCCTTCCCTCAACACAGCTTTCCATCACTTGACGAGGATGGAAAGTACTCTGGCTTATCCCTCTTTATAAGCGAGGCAGCACTCATAGCTTTACAGAACAGTGCGGATAAAGCCCCACACAGTCGTCGCTCCTCCTTCCAGCTCGCATGGCCTCCAGGCTGCGGGAGAGCGGATGCTCTGGGAGGAACAGTGACACAAACAGTCCGGTAAGGTAATTGACCAAGCTGTCTAAAAGGCCACGCTGCCCTGCCTGTTGACTGCTTTCACACAACAATCGTTCGCTGCAGTCCGGGCTCTCCTCCCTGCGGCGAAAGGGAACGAAAAAGGGCGTTAGCACATCCTCAAACCGTTAATTTTAGGGAATGGTGGCCGTTAAAATATTGTTCCTTTGGCCATCTTTAACCTTGTTATAAGCTATTAATAAATCCTCCGAGAGATATTACTGGTTTTGCTACCTGCAATACTAGAGAAAAGATGTTTCTCTATTGATAGGAATTCTTTTACCTTCTATTTTGGATATATACCACCACCAACCACCACCCGGCCATATGATACATAAATGTTTATAGAAGAGACAGAAAACCGCGAAACACTGACGAAATACACTGCAAATTTTACCAATCGATCCAATCATCAAGACCTAAATATATTTACATGCCAGCTTAAAGTGTCCCGCCAAGGTGTGTGTGTGTGTGTGTGTGTTTTCACTGTTTGATCTGCTGCAGTCTGACGAGACAGCCAGACGTTACCCTACGGAGCGAGCTCAGAGCTCATTATTTCCGATCTTTGGATAGGCCTGAGACCAGGCACACACCACACACCGGGACAACAAGGTCACAACTCCTCGATTTACATCCCGTACCTACTCACTGCTAGGTGAACAGGGGCTACACTTGAAAAGAGACACACCCAAATATCTCCACCCGGCCGGGAAATCGAACCCCGGTCCTCTGGCTTGTGAAGCCAGCGCTGTGTGTGTGTAAAAATAATAATAATAATAATAATAATAATAATAATAATAAACGGTTTATTAGTTAGGCAATGTAAAAAATTACACTGAAAATGTACAGGGGGTACATTACCACAATGAACTAAAAATGCTTAACCTAACTATGTGTGTGTGTGTGTGTGTGTGTGTGTGTGTGTGTGTGTTTAATTAGGAAGAAAACCTGTGTGGCGAAGGCTCTTATGATTAATGTAAGTACCTGTGATGAAAGTTTTTGTTCTCACTCCTCAGCTCTCATCATATAAAAATTAAATAGAAGGAGGTATAGGAGAAGACACACACACACACACACACACACACACACACACACAAAAAAAAAAAAAAAAAAAACAGGAAAAGAAAACGGGTCTATTGTATTCATTTTTCCAAAACCTGAACCAAATATGATTTCTCTCTTACTCTCTCTTCCATTGCTTGTGCAGGAAGTGACTGACTTTAAATTATGATTCAGGTGATCTTATAGACTGAAAACGTAAGTGAATACAGTCATGCACACGCTTCTGGGCGTGCAAGGGGGAAAATCAAAGGGCGTGACAAATGACAACGGGCAGTGACGAGTGACGTTCCATAAGATGGGCGGCGAGGGCAACACCGTGAAAGGATGGGCGGCGTCCCAACTTACCGGTACAGGTATATGGTGATGGCGTTGAGGGCTACCTCGGTAAGGTTATTGAGTGCGTCGCCCAGCAACCCCAGGCCTGGTAGCACAGTCTCCTTGGCCTCACCACTCCTCTTGGACAGAGCACCGCCCACCACATCGAACAGGATCCCCCCAAAGGTCAGGAGTGCGAGAGAGATGAGGGAGAGACTCCCGAAAAACAGCCTGGAAGCGACAGAAAGTGATTAGCTGCGTAGGTCGGCATCTCATAAAGTGGTGTCTTTACCTTAAGACCCACCCATTTCATGCGATGAATTGATGGACTGAGCTTCCCTTATCAATACACTAATGCTATGAACTTTGATATGTTAAAGTATCAATCCTTTAATATATACACTTCAAATTTAGTGGCAAGTCCATGCATATTGCGATCATAGCAAGGCAATATTCATTAGCGAAATACCGACCCTTTTTTTTTTTTTTTAACATAGGAATGCATACCGATAAGAGGATAGATAAATGGGTAAACAGACGGACAGCCAGACAGAAAGATATAGAGATGTGTATATTTACACATACTACAACAACAACAACTACTACTACTACTCACTGCCTCGTGTGTCCCATGGCCCTCTCCCAGACAACATTGTGGAGGTTCCTCTGTTTTTTAAGAGATGACAGACTGCCGGGCGCCCGAACTTCCATCCTTCGCGATGGACTCCTATCGTATTCAGGGAGACCAAATTATTGATTTTGAGAAGAGCAATAACAATCAAAACACGAAGCCAAAATATACGGATTACCAGTTATGTATATCGTTATGGATCTAAACAAGATCGCAAAACGCGGCAATAAGACTGGGTAACAAGTGAACATCAGAGGAGAAACATCCGCTGGGTTATTCTTTACAATTTCCATCTGTAGTGCCAATGACTTTTCTTGTTCACAAGTTCAATTCTTTCAATTTTAAGGTGTATGTTTTCATATGTAATAGTTAATCTATTTATATATTTCCATATTCAACAATTTACAGTTATTTCTTGATATATCTTATTTTAAGTTATTCATATCTTTTATAACTTTTGCTAACCCACCTGAAAGTAGATGCTGCAGACAAGTACGCGTCCCCGCCTCGCATCCACCGCACGCTGGCCTGGCGGGCGGGAAGGAGTAATGTCCAGTTAGCACCACCAACACAAAGGCACAAATCTTCCTATTACTCATATGATAATAATTATAATAACGAGAAAAAATAAATCAAATTTTAAAAGTATTAATAATAAAAACAATAACAATAATAATAATAATAATAATAATAATAATAATAATAATAATAATAATAATAATAATAATAATAATAATAATAATGATAATAATAGAAATAATAATAATAATAATAATAATAATAATAATAATAATAATAATAATAATAATAATAATAACAATAATATAATCAGTAATAGTACTATATAGTTACAAGAGTAAGAAATAAAAAAATAAAAAAATACTAGTGTTGCTAGCGATGGACAGAAGCAGATAATTCGCCTTACCTGCATTGTTCGCAGTCGCTCTCCAGCCTCAAATAATGAAGCCACCGGTTCCCAAGCCTCAGAGACCACAACCGCCACCAGCACCATCACCAGACCCGTCACTACCACTGCACTCCCACACCTCATCTGGAAGGTCATTTTTCGAAACGTAAAATGCGAAACACACACACACACACACACACAGATTGAGATCACTCTAAAAGTTAAGGAAGACGTCACGTTGTCTCATTTTTAGGACATTGATAAAGAAGGGACAGGGTTACCAATAACTTATATATACGTTCCACTGTCGTCTCTCACAAAGTACTCACTCTCTCTCGCGCACACACACAGATCTCAAAGCCCACCCGCTAGGAAACCATTGCCCCGAGTGAAGAAACCCAAGCTACACTCGGATCACGGACAGGATTCGAACCCGTGCGCGTGGAGAACCCTCGGACCCAATGCACGCATGGTTCCATGGTTCCACTGTACCACGGCAGACCATACTACTGCTACTACTTTCTCCCAGACAATTCATTGTGGAGGTTCCTCTGTTTGTTAAGACACACACACACACACACACACACATATATATATATATATATATATATATATATATATATATATATATATATATATATATATATATATATATATATATATATATATATATATATATATATATATATATATATATATATATATATATATATATATATATATATATATATATATATATATATATATATATATATATATATATATATATATATATATATATATATATATATATATATATATATATATATATATATATATATATATATATATATATATATATATATATATATATATATATATATATATATATATATATATATATATATATATATATATATATATATATATATATATATATATATATATATATATATATATATATATATATATATATATATTTTTTTTTTTTCCCACCTTAATTTTTTCACGTCCCGGTAACCAAGGGAGCGGGGCGATCAACCACTCTCGACCAAAGAAGCTGATGAACTACGCTGTCACTCGGTAATGATGCAGCAGGACGCAACGGAGACTCAACAGTGCATACCGTTGCCGCCTCGTTGTTTCCTCGGAGGACAAGCGCAATGGCTACCCATGTTCGATCAATTTACGCATATGAGTCACTGTAGCTTACATGCGTTGGTCAGGTCTTCAGGTGTGATGGCTTAGGTGTACACATCTCTATGGAGCGACCACAGTTGCGGCATCTTCTGGATGGTGCGTGCAATTTCATCTCTCATCTCCTGACTCTCAAGTCCCGTGCTGCGCCGTGAGCAAGCAGCTGCCGGAACACACCGCTACCGCCTCGGGCTGCGTCGACCCGTCCACCCGTTACCTCTGACAGCCTTCCGCTGCCCTTCTGCTGCCCGCCAATCGCCATCCCATCTCACTACAGCACAGGCACGACAGGACTACATAAAACATCACAAGCTATAACACTTGACGACACACATCACATTATCATATAAGATTTCATAATCAGCTGCTTAATATTACTTGGTATGCTTTCACTTGTGTAGTACGTAAACAGACATGAAAGGTAATCATCACAGGACGATGGTAACCACTACTGAAATTATGATAGTGGTGGTGAAAATTTGTATGGTACTTTTTTTTTTTTTTTCTTTAGTTTGGTGGAAGAGTGGGTGGGGACAATTTATTGGTCCATGGCTTAAGAAGCATGAGATGAAGCTATACAACACAACATCTAAATCAAATAACTTCTCATCCGATAAAGTTAAGAGTATAAGGCGGGTTCACACGTGCCAATTTGCAACTGTTTATTTTTATTATTTAATTATTATTATTATTTTTTTTTTTACGTACGTAGTTTACGACTAGTCGGAAAGTGTCATACGTACAGCGCCTGGAAAATATGAACTATAGTTAGCGCCTTGACGCAAAATGAGTGTAAACAAACAGCTACCCGCCAGGATGTCTTCCTCCTGAAGCTGTGGTTGCTCTTCTTTTGGCGTACCAGAAGTCGACAGAAAAGAAAATACTTGTGGATACGTCCCTGGCTAAGTAGAAGGAAAGAAAGGAGTGTCTACCACACTCTAAATTACCCTACATTTCTCATAAGAAAACTGTTAATCTTAATACTATGCACAATTGCGATCAAATTAAATCCTGATAAGTCTTCAATCCTCACCTCCAACAACACCCTGCATTTGAGGGAAACAGTTCTTATAGAGTGGCAGCTATTTCGTCGAACGACGATTTGCGCAAGCTTTTTTTTTTTTTTTCTGTATAAAGGCGAGTTCACAAGTACCAATTTGCGATTTTTTTTTTTTTTTTTTTTTTTTTACGTACGTAGAGTTTCCGACTCGCAATCGGCGCCTAGCTACTGCAAAAGCAGTTGCAAAATAAAGACCGACTGTTACATTTAGGTCTTGCTAGTCGATTTGCGACTTTGTTTACGTCGTGACGTCACTGAGTAAGCTTTGAAAATGTTCATATATATATATATATATATATATATATATATATATATATATATATATATATATATATATATATATATATATATATATATATATATATATACACACACCTTTTTCTTTCATAACTCAAAATACAATTAGTGTGACTTAATCATGGAGAGACCAGTCATCTTGTGTTCCAGTTCAATGTAGTGCCCTATGAGCCCAATGTCGTTGGCTTACACGCTCAAATGGCATTTCAATTTGATGAATGAACCTGAACATCTCTCCTTGGATTGCATAGAGCTGCTCTTATCCAGTCAATCATACTTTTTAATATTTGGGCCAAGATTAATTTTTCAGATTGATAAAATCTCTAATTTATTTCATTTTAATTATGAAATATTCAAATACAGTAGTTATATGAAGGTTAGCAAACATGGATCCATCACACATGTACTGTATATTTCATGAAAAGTAATGTACTTTCAATCATGTGACTGGAATCCTCCCAATAACTTCATTCATTGTAGAGTAATTTAATCTAGCATATTACAGATCTATTTATTTCTTCATGAGCAGACACATCCTTTTCAATATCACAAGCAAAGTTTGAAGACATCAGATAAATACAGGCCAACAAACAATTTGGTGATCAGGTAAGTTTATTGATGACATAATGAAGAATGATGTAGCTACCCCTACACCTGGGAAATGTACAAGTCTGGGATAAAGTTGCTGTACAGTGCTCATTTACACTACTGGAATTTAGCGGGCCCTGCCCCCCGCCTCCCATCCTTAACAATACTCAGCAGTCTTATCCCAACAGGCTCAAACTGGCCTCCCCCCAATGACACCTAAGCCTCCAGCTCCATAGCCAAGCCTACCTTGTGGCCACCCTGGTTAAAGTTCTTGCCATCAATAAGGGTGGAGAGAGTGAGAGTGATGCCATCCCTAACCTTCTGCTGATATCCCAGACCCACCTGAGCAGAATTATTAACTTTGGCCCTCAGAGCTGCATCCTTGTCCAGAGCATACTTGCATCCGATAGAGAAACGTGTGGTGTTGGAGCCAGCAGACCAGGCCAGATCCACAGCACCCTCCAACTCAGGATTGATCTTGTGGAAGAGGGATCCACCAAACTCTGCCCCGTCGTTAGCGTAGGTGTGCAAGATGAAGTCGGGATTGGTGAAGCCCACAGCAAAGTTGTTCTTAGTAAGCTTGGACTTGGCAGTATCAAAGGACATCTGGTAGCCTACTAACCAGTTCCTGTAGCTGGCTACACCAGCACCATTGACCACAGGTCCACCCAGATCCAGCGTGGAGTCCAGGTTGAGGGCGAGGGCATCAGTCTTATAGGTGGACTTGAGCACCCCAGACTTCTTGCCACTCTGAGGTGCAAAGGTGGTGTTGAGCACCAGCTTGAGCCCCTTTGCCACCTTATCTTCAAGAGCCACCTCAGTATTTAGTGTGTTGTCAGTGTTCCACTTCTCAGTAAAGGTTAGACCTGAAATACATCAATAACTGCTACTGAACTAGGAACATATTTAATAATGGAGCACAATGTAAACTCAGTTCAATATTAATATTACACACTTACTGATGAATGACATCTGTAGATATCTAAAAGGTGTTTTCAAAATGCTCTTCCGTTTTCTCTCAACTAAATCATTGAAGCACCCTAATCTGCTTGGTCAGCCACCTAATTGTAACTTCAGTTCACTTTCAGTTACTAAATTTTCACTTAATCCATACAACAAATAAAAAATGGTCTTCAATCATCTCCTCTTAACAATTCTCAATACTCCTGAATTCAGTCCCATATAAGGCAAATGCCTCACACCTTCCATTTCATTAGGATATTCAATTTCATCTCAACATGAATAAGTGAAAATGGGCTACAGCAGGATGGATACAAGCCCACACTGACTCCATCTTCTCAGCGATTTGAACCAATGGCCTCTTTGCTGAGTAAGTACACTATGCACTGCACCAACTTGTTGCTTTTTCTACCCCTAATAATTATTTTATGTCAAGTCTGCTACACAATACTAATGCCTTGGTCTGCTCTAACCTGTTTCACAACTTTACATATCTTATCACTGAAAATGAAAATACAGAAAGATGGACATTCCAAAATTTTCAAATTCACACTGACGAACTTAACACCAGTAGCACCATTGTAATTCTGAATGCTAACATGTAGTTATCAATCTGCCATGATCTGATTCACTATTTGCCAATAATACAGAATTATTTTTTAATTTAAGGTCCTTTTAGAACAACCACTTACTAATGATAGTATACAAGAGTCCATCTATTATAGCTTTGAGTAACAATTCCAAACCTATAGGCATCATTTGGTCCCATCTGCCTCAAGGACTCACCATGCTCCTTGACTTTGTACTTGGTCTCCAGGTTGCCGGCCACCTTGCCAGACTCAAGAGCATTGTTGCCTCCAGCAGTGATCTCCACACCTGTGCTGGTCTTGCTCTTGCATTCTAGCTTGAGTACTCCAAAGTGGTAGCCTTTGCCAAACACATCCCGGGCAGACTTTCCAAGATCTGCATATACTGGGGGGGCCATGGTGTCCTACGGAAGAATTAGATATTGAGGTAATAATTCATTGAAAAGCATGTTATCCTAAAAACAAGTAATAACAATAATAATAATAATAATAGCAAATTACCATTGATATTTGTCCAAAATATATTTCCTACAAACACATGTCCAGCTTACAAAACAAGAGCCTCCCCACAATGGTTATGGGGTCATGTTAAGCCAGCACCCATGCCCAGCACCCATGCCTAGCTGGTGTCCTGGCAGGGGCCTACAGTGTAAAAAAGATAGTGTGAAAGTTATCTTATATTACCCGTCAACCTTCCACAAAATACTCTATAATGTATACTAGACACTGAAGAACTTGCATAATTTTTATACAACCAAGTTTCTTTCATTAATTTCCTATCATCCCAACTACTTAAAATTACATTCAGTACTATGAACAGATTCCAAATATACTGTCTAGAACCTGGACTAAATCCAACATTAAGTATTATTTGCATGCATTCCTCTATGCAAGAGATGCCAAGAGCCTCAGCACCATGCCAAGCAGAGGCACCCTGGGAGATGGTTCAAAGATCCATGGCTCACTGAAATTTTTTTCAAACAGTTATGTAAACTACTGATAATAAGTTCATTTTTATACATCACATCATGCAAACTGGAAAATTGTCATAATTACCAAGTCCAACAATCAAATCCAACAGTGACATAAGCAAGTTTCAAGTACAACTGACATAGCAAAACACATTATCAAATATCATAGTAAAGCATTTTTATATCTGCATAATCTAAAGATTGTGTAATAAGAATAGAGCAACCCATTTTGATATTCATTCAAAATAAAATTAAGTAAATGTTAAAATCCTTCAAATTTAAAAGATGCAGATTCATTGCCACAGCCTAAAGACAAAACATTTAAGTTGACAAAGCAAATTGACAAGACCTTCATTGTCAATACCTATAAATCAAATATCCAATAATCTCTACAGTGCTTCTCTCTCCTCCAGAGAGAGAGAGAGAGAGAGAGAGAGAGAGAGAGAGAGAGAGAGAGAGAGAGAGAGAGAGAGAGAGAGAGAGAGAGAGAGAGAGAGATCTCAAATAGAGCAATGCCCTGCGAGGCTTTACAATATCACGGAACAACAGCACAGTAGAACTCTTCCTTAACACATCTACCATAAAAGTCTTGAATGAGTTGCATTGCAAAGTATACTGTACTTGACACAAAATTTGCATTGTTGGAAATTGAGGATCATATACACTCACTTTCACTGAATTTTGAATAATTCCTCAAGTCTGAAGTCTCCTGACCTCTTGCTGCCTACCTCCTTACAAACACTGATAACTGATAAATTCTTAGCATTATCTAAGAACCTGAGATTGAGGGAAGACTGAATGCAAACATCAAGAACTGTAGACATGTCATGACCAACAAAATGGCAACATAATGCATTCATTTCTATCATGTGAAGCACTTTTCCCATATTAGAATGATGATCTGCTTAAAATCAATGAATTAGTATCAAGACTTGGAGAGTCAACACACCTAACTCCTAAATACAAGAAAATATAAACAAAAGTGAAAGTTGACACCAGGTCATTCAACTTGTGACCACAACATATATAACAGACAAGAGGATTGCTAATAGTATAACCACAAGAGGAGAGCAAGAAAAAAAAAAAAAAAAAAAAAAAAAGTACCTCCTCTGCCACACCTAGGGCTTCCTTCCCTCCTATCAGAGCCTTCTCTTCTCTGGACCTGATAAGAATGTGATAAGCTAGATAACTAACCAAGTTATCAATGCTCTTTTGCCACACCCATTACTTCCAAGTGCAATGCAGATCCAAAACTTTATTGATATCTTTATCATTATTATTCTCACCTCATAACATCTGACAATCTTTCATTCTTTGCTCTCCAACAATGCTTATTGGAATCTTTTCTGGGATAAACTGAGGTAACTGCATATACAGACTTACAATAAGATCAGTCTGTTGATGTGGCTTTGTAAGGTTTCCAAAGGAAAATGGAATACTATGTAGTATTTCATAGGCCTAGCTTGTGGAGTTTGGATCTAGGCTATAAACCAAAAATTTTAATACTACATTGCAAGACAATTTCATGAATATCACCTATGATAATATTAGATTAAATTTCCTGTGTACATTACCAACACTGTCATGCACAACACACAAACTGTGCCATCATTATTGCAAGGTATTTTAACAACCAATACTCAAATTTACGAATGAACTGGAGTTGTGCTTAACTTGTATGAATCACAGTATAAACAAACTAATAAAAATGTATTAGTAGTGTTGACGGTTCTCTACACACTAATTTATGAGGTACAGAAAAGAATGGTCTAGGAAAAGCTATTGTGATTTAATTAATAACGTTCTATGGGTTTCACCTTTGCTGCAATGATACTCAAATAATCACAAGGAAAAAATATAATAACTTGCACCCCACATTATACGTATACAAGTGTTTAAGACTAACAAAGCCTGAACGCAATGGCAAGACCCTCGAGGTGAAGGTACGGCACCGATCCATAAGTGAGGTTATATAACAAGCAACTCCAAGGGCTGCAGGGATTCAAGCCAGTCGACGGGACGCAAAGGAGGATCATATTGATTTTAAGGTTATCAAAGTGCTACTAGAACCTATCTTCAAGATATGCCCCCATTCAACAAAAACAATTTAATAGACAACACAATAAGGCCGGATGACGTGTTTCCTGCAGCAATCTTTCATTACTATCCGGTTGTAGTTAAACTATGGTAGTTTTCCCGCACTTTATGGCCTTTAAGTTTTCCCGAGGACACTTTTACCTCCTAATGAAAACATTCACAGCAAGATGCGAAAAGCGGGAGTGCATACAATTTAACCGTCACACCCCATAACACTTGGCTACGCAGTACATACAGCCTCTCTTCCCACTACAGTATTTATCTTCATGAAACACTCATAACTAACTGCCTCATCTGCAGTACAATGTAGGACGGTTTTTTTTTTTCCGAATGAGAAGAGACTTTCTATTATTTTCATGTGATCCCCCAACTTCTCTCCTCCCCACCTTCCAGTATAACCCTCACTCCGAAACACGTTGACCGTGAATTAAATATCCCTCGACGTGACATACAAGGCATGACAAATTACAGACACGATATGACACATGCGACGTAACTTGCTAGACATTCTTATATTACTATTTTTTGTTATACGTTTGTCACACATACAAACCGGCAGAGTGCGTCGTCTGCTACCACGCCGAGAAGCTTTTACCTAATTTTTACAACTTCCTTCGTATTAATTGTCTTCTTGCCATTTCTACAACAACATATGTATCTTGAGTGTATTGCACTAGTTAGGAGAACAACTGAAATGTGTTAGGAGAGATAAAATACAGAGAAATCAGAGAGAGACTTGCCTGGGTGTGAGTGGAGTAGCTCAGCGGGACGTGAGAGGAACTGACACGGAGCTCATCTGCTGGCCGTCCTTAGGTCACCCTGCCGCTCATTGGCCAGCTCTAATCAATAATTACTTTACTTTGTTTAAATAAATTGTTTACTATTGAATGATAAAAATATCTCGGTATTTAACTGCAATTTATTTGGAGCCCGAAATTCATAGAAACCTGGTCACTCATATAAGTCACCAATTGACTCCATCTCATCACGATGAAAGTTGTATTTTGTCAATCATTTATTAAATTGATTTATCTCATGCAAATCGTAGAAGCTAAGAAACAAAAATGGGAGTGGTGTTTCTTCCATAATATATTCTCGATGTAGCCGCGGGGTTTCCCGCACGGCAGCCCACTGCTAACCCGCACTATTTGAAGCCATCCTTGATGACTCACCGTGACCTATGTTATATTCGTAAGTATTCTATCAACAACAACAGTACTCTTGAATTGAAGCTTTCTCAACAAAGCAAAAAAGGAGGATATTATTTGAAACACATGAATAGGATAACCAAACTTGTAGTTTCATCCAGTGCTTCGTTCCCGTCGATCTTTGGCGAATAAAGGGAGAGGGACTCCCACAAATGTTTGAAGAATGTTTATACCCCTGCACATAATTCATTACTTTTCATTGGGATGATGCATTTGTTGACTGTTGGCAAAAGGCTAAAGGCCTCGTTCATAACAATTAGTTCTATTTCTGATTATAATAACCTGATATATTGTCGTAACAGTAATTTATTGTTTTGCCACAATGAGTTTGTAATACCATATACGTTGTGACGTCACGGAGAAAGGTTAGAAATGTGGTGTCGATGTAGGGAAGATTTTGGAGTTGGTGAGGGAAAAAGAGCACATCTGGGACCTTAAAAATTAATTATACAGAAAAAAAAACTTACACAAATCGACGTTCGATGATATCGCTGGCACTCTCCAAGAACTGTTTCCCTATATGCAGTATGTTGTTAAGAGGTGAGGGTTGAATACTTGTGATGATTTAATTTGATAGCAATTGTCATCGTCACCAGAGGAAGCCATCTTGTTGAGTAGTTGTTTGATTACATTCACTTACCGCCAACCAGCCGATATTTCCCAGTCGCTATGTGTGAACGTGTTCCGACTAGAAGGGCTCAGTCGATACTTCTAGCGACTTATTGCAGTTTCAGTCACATATCAACACATATGAAACCGCCTTTAGTTGGATTTGGATGGCCTGTGTGATAACAGAGTAGAGAGCAACACATTGTTGGGTCAGAAGTCAGTCAACCTGTACCAGCCACTGTTTGAACCACTCTGGCTCTACTACTCTTCGTGGCTGTAAATGCCGAAACACAAACGGTCGTAAGCCAAAGCAGTGTTGGTTTTGAGTACTGTTCGAATCACACGGCTCTCTCCAGAAACAGTTCACACATATAATAAATAGATAATGGTTATACAATTAGTGGCTGACAATTGCTTATTATACTTCTGAGTATTTCACCGTCACCTCACGTCTCATCATCTGGTAGTTATTTACTGAATACTGATAGAATCGATGATTTTTTTTCTTTTCTTATTTTTTATTAGCTTATCAAAGTCATGCCAAACCCTGAAAAGTATTGCATGGTGCAGTTTTCTTTTCACCATCACCCAGAAATTTTCAGTAGGTTTACTATGTGTTTCAGCCGGCTTGACCCATCTTTCTTCGCTCACATTTCCGAAATAATCATTCACATTAGTATGATATATTAGCATGGCCTAATTCACACCCCGCCCTAGTTTTTGACGTTAAGTGCATTCACATGTGTATTTCATTACGACGTTTACTCTTGAGTTCAAATGTGTCGCACCCACACCCGTGAAACAATTCGAACAAGTGAATTTGTGACATCACAAACTACCCATTCCTTCCTCCTCCTCTCTCTCTCTCTCTCTCTCTCTCTCTCTCTCTCTGAACAACATATACTAATTATTGAATACCATGTACCGGCTGAAGAGGGGATTCGATAACAAGTTTATACATGTGATGAGTAGGGAAATGAGGATTTTTATTCTTTAATTCCATCAAGGTATGATAAAAAAAATAATTATACTACTAAACTATCTCTCTCTCTCTCTCTCTCTCTCTCTCTCTCTCTCTCTCTCTCTCTCTCTCTCTCTAAGAAATATCAATACATGTAGTGAATACAACAAAATCATGTTTGTGTTTGATGTCAAACTTACTTATACATTAAGAAGCTCTGATGATGTTCTACATATACGTGCTTCTCAGAAATACCAAACTGATATCAAATTTCTCATAATTGTAGCCAATCAGCTGGCTGTGGTTCACAATTCTATTCCGAGTACACTTACCTCAAGTTAAAACGAATAGAAGAGAATACATATCACACGGTTGTAATTAAAATTTCTTTTTATACCAATCAATTTTCATCATTCTGCAGTGACAATAACTAGGTAACAGAATAGTAGAGCAAAGAAAAAACAAAAGCGATAACTAGACTAGAGAAATGGAACATGCGAGATGAACAGCTGCAACGCATCAACTGTTATCACACACACGTACAAATAGATAAAGAAAAAAAAAAAAATCCAAGAAGCAATTACTTGGGTCTTCATGGTGAACAGATTACAACACAAACACACACACACACACACACACACAGAGAGAGAGAGAGAGAGAGAGAGAGAGAGAGAGAGAGAGAGAGAGAGATGTAGGTGGAAAGACCATTTTGAGCTAATAATCAACACACACACACACACACACACACACACACACACACACACACACACACACACACACACACACACACACACACATATAAATAAATTCAAATTCAATTCAATATAAATTCAATTCACACACACAAGAGTAAAAGGGACTTGAGAAAAAGGACGGGGGGGGGCTCAGTAGCTGGATACAGGTGTTATAGCAAGGACAGGTAGGCATATCAGTGTGACGTGTGGTGCAACACACACACACACACACACACACACACACACACACACACACACACACACACGCCCAGTAGCTCAGTGGTTAGAGCGCTGGCTTCACAAGCCAGAGGACCGGGGTTCGATTCCCCGGTCGGGTGGAGATATTTGGGTGTGTCTCCTTTCACGTGTAGCCCCTGTTCACCTAGCAGTGAGTAGGTACGGGATGTAAATCGAGGAGTTGTGACCTTGTTGTCCCGGTGTGTGGTGTGTGCCTGGTCTCAGGCCTATCCGAAGATCGGAAATAATGAGCTCTGAGCTCGTTCCGTAGGATAACGTCTGGCTGTCTCGTCAGAGACTACAGCAGATCAAACAGTGAAACACACACACGGCCCGGTAGCTCAGTGGTTAGAGCACTGGCTTCACAAGCCAGGGGACCGGGGTTCGATTCCCCGGCCGGGTGGAGATATTTGGGTGTGTGGAGATATTTGGATGTGTCTCCTTTCACGTGTAGCCCCTGTTCACCTAGCAGTGAGTAGGTACGGGATGTAAATCGAGGAGTTGTGACCTTGTTGTCCCGGTGTGTGGTGTGTGCCTGGTCTCAGGTCTATCCGAAGATCGGAAATAATGAGCTCTGAGCTCGTTCCGTAGGGTAACGTCTGGCTGTCTCGTCAGAGACTGCAGCAGATCAAACAGTGAATTACACACACACACTGTTGGGAATCTCATGACTTCCTCGTATGTGTCACTTGACAGGCTGAGTGAGGTTCCCGACCTGTTCAGTTCTTAAGGGAATAGGGAGCTTCCTCCTCCAGCAGGATGTCTGTCAGCCGTGTGCATAGATCAGATTGTGTGATGTGTAGCTGTCTTTAGGAGGGTAATGCTAGAGGTCACGAGTACGGCATTTGCTGCTTAAGACCAGAAGAGCATGTTTTGATTCCTTTGGTTTTTTACTAGATCCGTATAATCATACACTGCACAAGAGTGCATCGAGCTCTTCTGCTCTTCATGCTGGTTGGGCAGAATTGACCTTAGTTCTCCTCCTCTTGACCCCAGTCAAGAACATTCAGACTGCTTCATGCACCAAGTGGTTCAATTTTCAGTCAAATACAAACCAACCTTATATTCTTTTAATCCTGCTCTAAGCATCACGGCTTGGAGTCATGCAAGTGTGCTGAACGGAACATAGCCCTGTAAAATATAAAGTCACTTTGTCATTGTGCTTCTGCTTCTTCTTCCACACAATGTGCACTTTCCCTCCTACCCTGCATCACATTCTGAATGTGAATAGAGAAGAAATTTAATTTTGATGCCACGTGTCTATCTTTATTCCAGATACTAGTGATGTTAAAATATCGATGGTGGTAATGATAACGGTATATTATTATTATTATTATT
>NC_059297.1:23051689-23091689 GCF_017591435.1 Portunus trituberculatus
CAGGAAGATTAGAAAGCAAGGCTGCAGGTTAGATATAAGAAAATATTTCTTTAGTCATAGAGTGGTAGACTTCTGGAATGCATTGCCAGAGACGGTTGTAAATAGCACTAGTTTGACAATGTTTAAAACAGATTAGATAAGCACTTAAATTTATTAGATTTATAATTATGTATAGCACTGCATGATAGTTTTATAAGAAATTTACTATAGTTAAATAAGACATGATCCCCATGTATGGGGACCACAAATTGTAGAGGATTTCGCTGCAGGACTTAGCCCTGTTAATGGGCCAAATATTTAGAATTAGTATATAATGTATTGTGTACTTGTAAGTGTATCTTTAAGTACTGATGACGAGGTCGCTGTGCGACGGATACAGGATAACCTAGATGGGCCCTGGTGGCCCTTTGTTATCCTATTATTTATGTTATGTTATGTTAATGGTCTGCCTATTTCCTTTACTTATAATCTAAACTGGAAATATACACACTTCATCTCTAACCAAAAGAACTTTGAAATTAGTTCTGATTCGTTTCCGTCATTTTTTTCCCCTCATCTCCTCCCTCACCCCCATCTCAAGCTCCTAACTCTGTACAAGCGCCTTACGCGTCATTCCATGGAGTACGCTTCTCATATTTTATGGGGATGGGAGCGAATTCCACTAATTCCGCTACTTTAGGCAGTTTTGAATTAAACAAATCTCATCTTATCATGATCTCTCCTTTAACTGAATAGTAATTGTGCATCTCATGCTGTCTTCTATCGCTATTTTCACGCTGACTCCTCGTATTACAGTTAATTGCATCTGCATCATGCATGTCTCTTTTACTCCAGCGGCCTCACTGCACAGGAATTTCTTCCTTCTTTCACCAACAGTCTCTCCATACGCAATGGTTAACCAGTAATCCCGATCATTTATTACTTTCTCTGGTAAACACTGGAACTAATCCCTGCCTGTTTTTGCATTTCCTCCTTCCTATAATTTTGAGTTTTGTCAAGCGAAGCGGGAGGTTTCAAGACTTTTTTTTTTTTTTTTTTTTTATGATATGGCCTGTAGCGCCTTTAGGTATACTTGCAGAGTATGGATGCGTACTGATAGAAGCATTTATACTTAAAAGCATGTTCAATCATCTATCATTACTATAACTTCTAGCTTTAAGTTGTCATGATAACTGTAGGTGATGATTCATGATAAGGATGGTGACAACTTGATATCACATATATATATATATATATATATATATATATATATATATATATATATATATATATATATATATATATATATATATATATATATATATATGGGAAGCGCTGTTCAGCATATTTATATAACTACTGTTTTCTTTATTTCTTTCTTCTAGACTATGTGAGATCCGTACGCGAGATTATAAATGGGCCTTATTTTTATTTATTTATTCATTTATTTATTTTTTTATTTTTTTCTTTTACCCTGGTTAGTGCTCCTCTTGCATAGAAAAGGAAAAAAATCGACGATATGAAATAACACAATATACATTTAGGTGATTTAATCTTTATCTTTCTTTAAAATGAGAAAATTAAAAAGAACAATGACTTGCCAGAAGAACGAAATATATAAGTACCTAGTGATACAATAGCATGATATTGTAATATATATATATATATATATATATATATATATATATATATATATATGAGACACTGACAGAATAGTAAGATAGAATGATCTGCCAGAGGAACGAAATAAACGGTGATGTAAATGAAGTACCGTTGCCAAGGCGGAACTCTTCTACCGGTGTCTTGGCGAAACAGTGTTGTCATCCAATTGCAAAGGCGGTGGTGTTGTGTACATGCTTCTTACTCGATTTTTATCACGCAGTTTTACATCACTCATCATCCATAGAGGTTCAAGAACAACCAGGGCTTCCTCAGTGTCACTGGTAAGCCAGAAAATGAAGACAGATCACTGACCTTGTTGGGCGAAAGTGAACAGTCATCGCTCGGTGCAAATTGGTTGTATATTAGAGGGATTTCTAATAAGTGTTTTAGCGACGAGGATGAAAATATGATGGTGTGATCACATAGGGATAATTTTGAGATGCATTGCTGTTTACATTCATCCAGTCCATTAATTTTTTCACTGATCCCTTCTCTGTGCCGATCATGTAGTAATGAAAAGAAAAACTGCACTGTCTTAATATACACGTCCCGCCCGCTTTCCTTGCTTCCCGGCTCCTCCTTCACTGATCCTCCACCTAGATGATTTGACGTCACATATATCGTCTAGTTCAAGAATAAATTTCCTAATAATTCCCGGTTTTATATCAATATTTTCTAAAGCTCTTAAACTACTCGTCGCACTGTTTGTAACAGGATTTCCTATTCTTTCCTAGTAAATACTGAAGAAAATTGTTCATTCAATAATTCTACTATGTCTTCATTTTGATCCACTACTACACCATCTTTTCTGAGTGGTCCAATCCTATCCTTATTTCTTTTATCACTGACCTTGTAATAACTATATAATTTTTGGGATCTTTACTCCCAGCTCTAGCTAGTTTTATCTCTGCCTGCCTTTTACTTTTTTTATAACCTTACTCAAATCATCTCTGACCTGTCTGTACCTAATCAAATCTACATCTTCCCACTTTTCTGCAACTCTCTGTATGCCCTCTTCTTCTCTCTGATCTGGCTACCTATCTCATGAGTCCACCATAATGGCTTCCTGTTTCTCTGCCTTATATCTTTGTAAGGGATACACTGCATCACTATACCCTTTACTACAACCTTAAAAATATCCCACATCTCCTGTGCAGTTTTATTTCCAAAACTATCTTCCCAGTTTACCTCTCCTAATAACTGACGTAACCTACCATAATTGCCTTTCTGATCCTCCACCCAGATGATTTGATGTCACATATATGAAGCCACTCTATTTGTCAACAATGGAGAGCGAGAAGAGAGATAATAAATGGAGGAAGTGGAATTAAAACATCTTTATTATATTCTCATTACCATTTCCTCCTATTTCCTTATTCATTATCATGGCCACATGGATGAACGATCGTCAATGCATCCTTTATAACCCGAGTGAATGATACTTAATTTTTTCTATTAACTCACACTTGCATAACTGGGGCATGCACTCATAGTGCTCTCATCACTGCCACTATTTAGTGTAAGGGAATCTGAACCTTTTCCTGGAAGACAGTGGAGTACTAATACTTTTGCCTCGTTTACACCACCATCCTTTCTACTCACATCTTTTTCCTTCAGTTTAGAGGTGGTGTTCCAAAGAGGTGGATGAGCGAGAAAGCAGCAATGGAGTATCCCAATGTGCGGCGCGATGACACTGTTGAGGAACTGTACGGCATCAAGGTACATTATCACCTAGTTATGGTATACTTACAAGGCCTGGAATATTTTTGTGTAATCCTGAACGTCTGTATTCTTTCCCTAGGTGATCACTGATGTTCACTCGTTCTTCTAACATCTGTTCTAATGCACTCTCTCTCTCTCTCTCTCTCTCTCTCTCTCTCTCTCTCTCTCTCTCTCTCTCTCTCTCTCTCTCTCTCTCTCTCTCTCTCCCCCCCCCCCCCTTTTTAGAGAAGGCTCTAATGTATCTTTTTTCATTTCAAATATTTTCCTTTTCCAGCTTCTTTTGTGTATTCTCAAATATACACCCTTTGTTCTTTTCAGCTTTTTATTAATTTATTTATATACATTGCTTCTAAAACCTCATTTTGTTATATCATTGGTACTTATTTTACCATACATTTTGATAAGCTGCACATCTATTAGAAATATATTGGAGATCTGCATCCACATCTGTGAAGCATCACCATGATTTTTAAAATCATTATTTACATGGGTGATCAATAAATATTTCCATCTGCCTCCTTACCACTTACAAAGAGGATGCAATGAGTATACAAAGAATGACTTAAAAAATCAAAGTTGACAGATTTTTAAAAATTACTTGATATTCTGGGATAGGATAGCTTAGTAAGTTATTTGAGTCATCATGCAACATTGAGAATGTTGAATTCTTGTCCATCCACAATATATAATCATCAACAACTTGCATTGTGTCCACAGAGTCCATAAACTGATATTTGCACCAATTATCTTCAGAATACATTCTTGCATGAAAGTTTAGATTTCTCAACTCCTGTTTTTCCTCACCTGTATAGTAGCACCTTGCATTACCATCGCTTCTCTGCCCAAATTAATTCTTCATCCTTATGTAGGTTGCAGATCCATACAGGTGGCTTGAGGATCCTGACTCAGAGGAGACAAAAGCATTTGCAGAAGCTCAGAATGCTGTGACAATACCATATCTAGAGCGGTGCAGCATGCGGGAGACCATTAAGGAAAGGCTCACCAAGCTCTGGGACTATCCCAAGTACTCCTGCCCTTTTAAGCGTGGTGACCGCTATTTCTTTTTCATGAACTCTGGCCTTCAAAATCAGAGGTAAGTGATCATTTTTGTCTCTCAGTTGTACATACTGTCCATTTGCTGCCTCTGTCTTTCATATCCTTAACCCCTTCGGCACCGATCGCCTTAGGCGTGAGACTCGCCTCTATACCGCCCGCATAATCGCTCACTAAACTTGCTCGTATTTGTCACTTTCATTCATTTTTATTGTATAAGTGTACTGTACATATGAATATAAATGGTTTCCACATAATACACACTATAATAACACATAATAATAATCATAATGATAATGATAATAATAATAATAATTATGAAAAACTCTATAGTATGAGGTGTTCCCTCTCTCAAAAAAAGACTGCACCACAGTGCTGTAGAGTAGAGGTCAGGTATAAGCTGTCAGGTCACAGGTCACTGTGACATGACTTGGGTTATTATCAAAAAAAGTAACAAAGCGCCTCACGTGCACACAAAAACTTTGGCACATGTCCATTTATCCCCCAGTCAAGGTCACTGAACTCAGGGATGGCGTGAGGGCCAACGTCATTGAATATGTCAGCCAGGAACGTCCACCCAGAGTCAACCACCGCCTCATTCTCCTCTAGTAACTCACTATCACTCAGTTCCTCTAAGTCACTTTCATCACTATACTCATCATTATCACTAAACTCATCATCTGAGTCAGCAGGCAAGTACTCAGAGCCAGAGCTACAGTCACTATCCACCTCCATTATCAGAGAAGGCAACACAGTTCCTTGGACAAAAATGGCGTGGAAGCAGGAGCACAGAGCACGATAATCCTACTCAGACAAACCGGCACTACGTTACGTCACTCTTGGTTCACGCCACCCCATCATGACGTGTCGTGATGTATCACTCACTGATTTGCTGCTGTCACAGAGTAGGCGGAGCCTAGACCATCCTAGTTGCTAATACCACCATGCCAGATGCCAAACAAGGCAGCCAAACCGTTTTAAACTTTTATTCCGAATGTATCCCGTACCAGTGTACGTGATGGTATGTAGTACCATACCTCCCCATCACGTACGGGTCTACGGGACGGTACTGAGGGGGTTAAGCATTGCCATTCATATATTTCTCTTTTATTGTCGTAGGATTTTCAGATAGGTAGATACATTTAAATAGTTAATAAACAAAGACTCACAATTTGCCCATTTTCATCATTTACTCTTTTATTCTTTTATACTTGTTCTTATATCTCTTCTTCTATATATCTGTTTTAAACTTGCCTTTTCTTGTTCATATTTTTGTCTTCTTATATGCTGCATACTTTGTAGCATTCACAAAATCTTATATTTTTCTCAAACTGTGCTTGGTTACAGTACATGTATGTGTATGTATTTTTTATATATACTGCATTTCCTGAAAAAAATACCTTTCCATCTGTTTTTAGAATGGCAGAAGATTTTGGACCTTCATGAGGTGATTCAGGCGTATTAATTTCTCATAGGCATCACCTTAGTAAAAGTTAATGAACTTATAGATAACCTCATTTTTATTTTTTTTTCCCATACAGTGTGTTGTACGTGCAAGACTCCTTAGAAGGTGAGCCACGAGTCTTTTTAGATCCCAACACCCTATCAGAGGATGGTACAGTAGCTATCTCTGGCTCAGCATTCAGTGAAGATGGGGAGATTTATGCCTATGGCCTCTCCTCCAGTGGCTCTGACTGGATCACTGTCCACTTCAAAAAGGTGAGAAGCTACACTTTTAGAAACTGAAGGAATGTTAATGTGGATGCATGTCATGTGCAGACTGAGTGATTCCCCGTGTCCTCTCTTCCCGGTTCCCTTTGTGATCTCATTTATACAATTGAGCAGCTGCAGCCTGCCCTCTAAAGACAACTTCTACTACTTCCTACACTACACTACAACACCTTACACTTTTACACTCTCTTCAAATCAAAATTTAATAATGGCTTCACCACGCCCTGCCTCGGAGTCCCCCTCTCGGGAGGGGACCATAAATGTCCCCAGGTCGGACTGCCCCTCTGCTGTCGACCTTGGGTGTCTTGACACTTCATCTAATACTTTCACTATCAATTTCTGCAACATTCGTGGCCTTCGTTCTAATTTTCAATCTCTCCTCTACTAAACCTCATCTTCTCTTCCTAACCGAAACACAGTTGTCTGTGACTACTGACAGCAGCCCCTTTTCTGTTCCCTCCTACTTGCTCTATCCTCATTTTCAATCCAAAGCTGGATGTTGCGCATACGTGCGTAACGACACCACTTGCTCTCGTGCCCACAATCTTGAATCTTCAGAATTTTCTACCATCTGGCTAAGACTTCAATGTCACTCTCTAACTAAATTCATCTGTGCTGTATACCTCTCACCTAATTCCTCTGACTATGTAAAATTCTTTGACTATTTGACTTCCAAGGTGGAGCACATCTTATCTCACTTTCCTTTTGCTGAGATCTCCATTTTAGGGATTTCAATGTTCACCACCAGCTTTGGCTTTCATCTTCTTTCACTGACCAACCTGGTGAACAAACCTTCAACTTTGCTATCCTTCATGACCTAGAGCAGCTAGTGCAGTTCCCTACCCGTATTCCTGACCGCCTTGGAGACACGCCCAACATTCTTGATCTTTTCCTAACCTCCAACCCTTCTGCTTACTCTGTTAAACTTTCCTCTCCGTTGGGCTCCTCCGACCACAATCTAATTTCCGTTACCTGTTCTATCACTCCAGTGCAGCCTCAGGACCCGCCTAAGCGGAGGTGCTTCTGGCATTTTAACTCTGCTAAGTGGGAGGAACTAAGGCAGTACTATTCTGATTTCCTTGGGATGATTATTGTTTTCATGTCAGAGATCCTTCTCTTTGTGCCGAGCGCATAACAGAGGTGATTATCTCTGGCATGGAGCTATACATTCCTCATACTTTCTCTAACCCTAAAGCTAAAAAGCCTTGGTTTAACTCTGCTTGTTCTCGTGCTGTCAATGATAGAGAGGCGGCTCACAAACGGTTCCGTAGCCATCCAACTGCTGAAACTCATGCCCTATATATTTCTGCCCGTAATCATGCCAAATCTATTCTCCAACTTACTAAAAACTCTTTCATCAATAGAAAATGTCAAAGTCTTTCCAATTCTAACTCCTCTCGAGATTTCTGGCATCTAGCCAATAATATCTCTAACAACTTTACTTCTTCGTCTTTCCCTCCTTTACTTCATCCAGATGGCTCTACAGCTGTCTCTTCTTTTCTAAAGCTGAACTCTTCGCTCAAACCTTTGCTACCAACTCAACTTTGGATGATTCTGGGCATATTCCTCCTACTCCTCCACCCTCTGACTACTTCATCCCTAAAATTAAAATTCTTTATAAAGACGTTTTCCTGGCCCTCTCTGGCCTTGATTCTCGGAAGGCTTACGGTCCGGATGGAGTCCCTCCTGTTGTTCTCAAAACTGTGCTTCCGAACTCGCTCACTGCCTGGTCAAACTCTTTCATCTGTGTCTCTACTTCTATTTATCCTTCTTGCTGGAAGTTTGCTCACATTCAACCTGTCCCTAAAAAGGTGACCACTCCAATCCTTCTAACTACCGCCCTATAGCTTTGATTTCCTGCCTTTCTAAAGCCTTTGAGTCTATCCTTAATAGGAAGATAATGAGGCATCTATCAGCTCACAACCTTCTCTCTGATTGCCAGTATGGTTTCCGTAAAGGCAGATCTACTGGTGATCTTCTTACTTTCCTAACTGAATCTTGGTCATCCTCTTTAGGGACTTCGGTGAAACCTTTGCTGTCGGCCTTGACATATCGAAAGCCTTCGATAGAGTCTGGCACAAATCTTTAATTTCTAAACTACCCTCCTACGGATTCTATCCTTCTCTCTGTACCTTCATCTCCAGTTTCCTTTCCGATCGTTCTATTGCTGCTGTAGTAGACGGTCACTGTTCTTCCCTAAAACTATCAACAGTGGTGTTCCACAGGGTTCTGTCCTATCACCCACTCTCTTTCTATTATTCATCAATGATCTCCTAAATCTGACTCAATGCCCTATCCACTCCTATGCTGATGATACCACCTTGCATTATTCAACAGCGTTCAACAGACGCCCAACCCAACAACAATTAAATGACTCAAGGCGAGATGCTATAGGACGCCTAACTTCTGATCTTTCACTTGTTTCTGATTGGGGCAGAGAAAACCTGGTTTTGTTCAATGCCTCAAAACTCAATTTCTACAACTATCTACTCGACATAACCTTCCAGACAACTATCCTCTCTTCTTCAATAACACTCAACTTCCCTCTCCTCTACATTAAACACACTCGGTCTATCCTTCACTAAAAATCTAAACTGGAAATTTCACATCTCTACTCTTGCTAAATCAGCTTCCAAGAAGTTAGGTGTCCTGTGGCGTCTTCGTCCATTTTTCTCTCCTCCCAGCTGCTTGCTCTGTACAGGGCCTTATCCGCCCGTGTATGGAGTATGGCTCTCATGTCTGGGGATCCACACACACAGCTTTACTAAACAAGGTGGAATCTAAAGCTTTTCGTCTTATCAACTCTTCTCCTCTAACTGACTGTCTTGATTCTTTAAGTCACCGCCGCAATGTTGCATCTTTATCTGTCTTCTACCGCTGTTTTCATGCTGTCTGCTCTTCTGAACTTGCTAACTGCATGCCTTCCCCTCCTGCGGCCTCGCTGCACAAGACTCTCTACTTCTTCTCATCCCTATTCTGTCCATCTTCCTAATGCAAGAGTTAACCAGTATCTTCACTCCTTCATTCCCTACACTGGTAAACTCTGGAACTCTCTACCTGTGTCTGTATTTCCACCTGCCTATGACTTAAACTCTTTCAAAAGAGGAGTGTCAAGACACCTCTTACGTTAACTGGACCCTCCTTTTAGATTTTTTGGTTTTTTCTCTTTCTCCTACTTTCCTCTTAACAGGGCCTGGCAACCAGCGGGATTTTTTTTTTTTCCAACACTTTGTTTTCCCTTGGCCAGTGCCCTTGTAATGTAAAAAAAAAAAAAAAAGAAAAAAAAAATGTTTTTTTTTTTTTTTTTCTCGTGGACAGTGGTGGAATATTACTATCCAAGGCAGTGTTGGTGTTCCATGCTTATAATTTTTGCTTTCATTTTCTGCTCTTTTCAAGTAATGATGTCAGGTATGGAAAGTCTTATCCATCTTGTCTCTCTTGTATGATTATTTTATTTTCATCCATTTAAATGTTGCCTATGAAACAAGCAAGTCTGAATATTATTGAAAAGAAAATTAGAGAAAATATTATTTTTTGTTCTTTTAGTATTCTTCAACTAATTATGACACAGACTTCAAGTTTACTTTGTTTGAAATATGTGGTTCATAAAGTTTTATCAGAAAAGTGTCATCAAGCTGTAATTGTGTCAAATTAATCCTCCTAATTATATAAAAAATCATATTATTTAGTAGTGTGACTAGGTAAATATTATTTTAAGATTGTGAAATAAATTATGGGAATTATGAGAAAGTAATTTGAAGTTGGGAGAAGCATTATGCCATTAAAGCATTTTGAAGTGACAAATGAATTGTGGAGGTGAGTGATGGGGAGACTTGGCTTTGGTGGAAATGAATGTTGGGAACTAGGTGCATTGTAATTCTAATTTCAAATGCTGCCAAGTTTTAACATAGCAAATCTTACTGATATCACAGCTACTTTCCAATGGTGCTAATGCCAACTCTCTACCTCTTACCGTCAGTTTTTACAGTCCTTGCTATATATATGTAGGCTGATCGGCATTACAGTTTCAAATTTCACCTGCCGATATGTAGGCTGGTCACAAGTAAGGGGTTAAATATTAAATGGAAAGTAAGCAACAGTTAGGCTTGAGGACTTTACAAATTGATAAACTGAGCAATGGCAAACAATGCCTCTCCTTATAGGTATCCACAGGAGAAGACTTCCCAGAGATACTACACAAAGTGAAGTTCTCCAGTCTGGCGTGGACTCATGACCACAAGGGCATCTTTTATGGGGTAAGTCCTGAGGTGAAATTGGAGTTCATGAATGTGGTGTTATTATCTTTGAAAAGCAAAGGAGTAAGAGATTAGAAAGGAAGAGAGGAGGGAAGGAGATGAAATTTGTTGCAGATGATTTAGTATATTTCTCTCTCTCTCTCTCTCTCTCTCTCTCTCTCTCTCTCTCTCTCTCTCTCTCTCTCTCTCTCTCTCTCTCTCTCTCTCTCTCTGGTTATTTCCAGTCTGAGAGCTTTAGAAATACAAATTCACCAAATTGAATCTTCTGTGGCATTGAGGCCATTACTGCTTCTTTGTACATTTGATAATGTCTTTACATTTTTGCATTAACAGAGGAGCATTTTTCATGTTGGATGTAAGCCACACATTTTGTCCAAAACATGTAAAAAATAATAAGATGCATCTACTCTAATGCTATTAATTTAAACTGATGATTCAAAAGATATGACATCGTAGAATAAAATGATTTTTAAAATTTATCTAAAAGAACAATGTTTGTGTGTTTCATGTAAGAATTTTTTCTAATTCTTTTACTCTTTTGTAAGTAAATGGAAATTTTATTAGGAAAAGTGATTATGAGGATAGTAATAATTACTTTTATGGATGAAATGTGCACATGCAAAATATATGAAAAATATTATTATTTATTTATTTATTTATTCATTTTTTATTTATTTATTTATTTATTTGTTTATTGATTTACTGATTAATTGATTGATTGAGAAATTAACTTAGTTGTGATACTTTTATACTCAACATATAAAGGAATCAAAGCCAGACAAGTATTTATTATATCAGCTGTTTTACTTCATTTGTTTCTGCATTGTGTTGGCAGATATATCGACCATGCAGGTTCTGCTGATGGAACTGAGACTGTGAGCAATGAAAACCAGAAGCTATTTTACCATCGTATTGGAACAGCACAGGAAGAAGATGTGCTGGTGGTGGAGTTTCCTGATCATCCTAAGTGGAGGATGTAAGTATGACAGTGGTGGGTAGTGTTAATGTTAACCATGATCATATACTTATTGGTTACGTGATAGGTTGTCCATCACCACCATCCACCTGCTACTCAACAAAACCCATCAAGAAGGCAATGAAAATATTTGAGTGAATAGAATAGTTTTGGATTTATTCAGAAATTGATGATGGAAGTTGGTTATGTAAGATAAGCCTCCAGTTTATATATCTATTTTTGGATCATAGTCTATTGATTAATGAGAGTGTAATGCCCAGAGGATGGTGCATATTGGATCTTATGAAAGTATAAATATTAAGGGTTTATGGGTTGCTGCTACAGTTGCTCAAGAAAACAAAGGAGAATGCCTGTGATTTATATTTTGAATTGCTTTACCCATAAAACCTTTCGCACAAAGACCACCATAAATATGTTTTGTTTGGTCAGTCGCAGTGGTGTAGTGGATAAGGTGGTGAGTGTGGTTTGAATCCCACCACATACTGCTTTGAAGCTATGCCATTTGGCATTTGTCAAGTGGTTTAAAGTTACCTACATGTCACCATGATGATCAGGTTCTAGGTGGTTACATCAAACATGCGGGCCCTAAAATGGGTACCACTATGAATAAAAATGCCTGTGCCACTAATGGGCAGAAGCTGAATTGCGCTTCCCACATTACACTTCAAGTATGCCTACAGGCACTATAGGCCATAAAAAATAAAAAAAAATTACTATCCCTTCTACCATGAGAGAGAAGCAGATAGAAGATTGGAGACACACATAGCAGGTCAAATTCTCAGATCTAAGCATTTAATACTTTTAAGTAACTTTTCTCTCTCTCTCTCTCTCTCTCTCTCTCTCTCTCTCTCTCTCTCTCTCTCTCTCTCTCTCTCTCTCTCTCTCTCTCTCTCTCTCTCTCTCTCTCTCTCTCTCTCTCTCTCTCTCTGTTGAAAAGATAGGAAAGTGTTATATTGCTTGATTATTCTGCTGTTCCTTCACTCCTCCGCACACCTCATGAGCCTCCCTTCCACTCATCATTGTCAAAGCTAAAGGGAGGCAATCCAGTACTGGGAAACAGGTATTCCAAAACTTGTTAGAAAATTAATGCTACTTCTTTGAGATTGGTTCAGTTTCTTTGTCATGGATAATTGTACCCTTATTACTTGCACAAATTCGTACTTAAAGGTTTAGTTGGTATACTTCAAGAAGTGATTGGCTTGGCAGCTCTTAATTTCACATCATTATCCTTGATTCATCATTTATGATCTTTTTCTGTTGTTTATTGATGTACTACACACCATCATCCTCATCTCTGCTTTTACCTACAAATATTTCTCTCTCTCTCTCTCTCTCTCTCTCTCTCTCTCTCTCTCTCTCTCTCTCTCTCTCTCTCTCTCTCTCTCTCTCTCTCTCTCTCTCTCTCTCTCTCTCTCTCTCTCTCTCTCTCTCTCTCTCTCTCTCTCTCTCTCTCTCTCTCTCTCTCTCTCTCTCTCTCTCTCTCTCTCTCTCTCATGTTCTGCTAACAAAGTAATGCATCTCAAACACAAACCACATAATATCCATGAAATCTAAAAGAGTCACTAAAAATAGTAAAAATCCTGAAAGTTCCTGCAACTCATGTTCATGCTTGTCCTGCATGCATTACATAAGATATGATCTTGATCCTAGACTCTCCCTGCAGATTGTTTATACCCATGCATTTTCATTTATTGCTGTGCTGCTACTCTCTTTCAGAAAATCATGGCTTGTTTCGTTACCACAATCAGATCTTTGGATTTGTCTTTGATGCTTAATTTTTCCCTTGGCTTCATTCCAACCCAACTATTTAGGATATTGCCATGAATATATAGGTAATCAAAATATATATATATATATATATATATATATATATATATATATATATATATATATATATATATATATATATATATATATATATATGTGTGTGTGTGTGTGTGTATTATATTACCAAAACATACAGAGCCTGATTTAAACTTGACACATGTGCAAGATGGCATCAAGAGTTCAAGACTTATGAATATATGCAAGAGGCTTGAGGTGCATTTCCTTCAAGATAGTTCCTTTAAAGATTATTAAAATATCCAATAGGTGTGGACATCCCAAGTCCCAATCTTTGTATTGGAAGAGCCACAGCATGACAAAGCGCATGCCCATTATTTTGCTTGGTTGTTCACTTTGGATTTGTCTGTCAGTGGCCAGTTCTTCTGCAATGGTTTGAATGATCTGAGGGAAGATATTCTGCATAAGAAGGCTGTAGTGTGACATGGTCATCCAAATTAGGCTCCTTGTAATTTTCCCTCTTCCTGAAAGTAAAGCTGTTGCTGAAGGGGGACCATGGAGTTTTAACTGAATTCACTGAAGATGCTTGAATTGCTTTGAGAACAAGACATTTAGAAGAAGATTCTATTGAGAGATGCTATATTACTGTCAAAAGAGACTATCTTGAAGGGATGATATCCATACCTAAAGCTCCAAACTTCTTTGTATAATCTCATGTATGTTGTAGCTTAAGCCCAGACTGTACTTGGCTTACTAGAAACATGCACAAAAAAGGTACAGCTGTTATGTCATGTACACACATCTTGCTACCTGATAAGCCTCATAATCTAGCATTGCCTAGAAACCAAGGTTTGTGGAGTTGTGCTATAATACTGTCTTTTTTTTTCTCTCTCTTTCTCTCCTCTTATTGAATACATGCATGCAGAAATGAAATTGATGTGGTCCCTACAGAAGTGAGAGAAATTATGTGGAGGTCAAAGCAGAGTTATCATCTGCAATGGTCCATTGGAACAGAGCTGAAGGACAAACTTTGTGTTGAAAGATGCCTCAAATGGGATCCACAAGGGTCTATAAAGGGTATATTTCTATAGGAATACATAAGATTTTTTGTAGGTTTCTCATTGTTCTTTATGCTGTTTTGAGGTAAAGTTCATGAGAGACACCACAGCTAAACACTGAGCCCCACTTCTGAATGGAGGATGTCAATTGAAATCATCATAATCACTAATGTGAACAAGTGTGTTTGCATGAGTCTGTAAGTATATACATGCATGAGTGCGTTTGTGACAGTCCAGCGCGTGTATCTGATTGTGGCAAGTTCTTACTTCTGAGTCCCTTGGAGCTGGGATGCCATAACCACCTTATCATCGCCCTGATGCCCTCTGTTTGGGGCCAGGACATTGTTGGACACCTGGACCTCCACACCATCATCTCCTGTGCATCGGGCAAGCTGTGTGGTGTATGTCTCTCTGCCATTCCATTATTACAGTTACTCATTCACCTGTCCTCTCCTCTTACTTTTAATGAAGATCTGTAAAATAGCTTCCTCAAGTAAGGGGATGAATTTACAAGCTGATGAATATTCTGGTACTTGCTTTTATTGTGTTCCTGTGCTTTACTACCTTCTTCCTTTTCCTCGTTTGACTAGCATAGCTGGTTTTGTTTTTAAAGTTAAAAACTCTCTCTCTCTCTCTCTCTCTCTCTCTCTCTCTCTCTCTCTCTCTCTCTCTCTCTCTCTCTCTCTCTCTCTCTCTCTCTCTCTCTCTCTCTCTCTCTCTCTCTCTCTCTCTCTCTCTCAACACTTTCATTAATTTTTTTCCCATTCTTGTTAGTATCTTTTGTCATTAATCAGTTTTGGTTTTTCCAATGTCTTAGATTTCTTTCCATTTATAGGCTAGTTGTGTTTGTGGGCTTTTATTTGTTCTAGTTGATCCTTGTGTGAATCTCACATCATTATGCTCTCTATGACTGCATTTCCAAATGACCTAATGTTCCTTTTTGTTTACTATAACTTTCTCAGTGTGAGGAGTTTTACTTCCTTGCACAATCATCTTGATCTCTGGTGTACTTTTCATTGTTTCATGTTCTACTTACACTCCTCATTCAGTCTTCTTTTTTGATGAGTTATTATTATTGATGAAAAGCCATACAGTGAAATATCACATTAAAGATGCTGTTTCCATGAAAATCAGCAGATGCTTGTTGTGCTTCTGCCCTCAGAGTGCTCGCAAAAGACGGCCTCCCAACATAGCTTTCTCCTCTTCTTACTCTTCCCCTTGGGGAAAAACCCACATGCTTTCCAATGATATTTGTACACAGGTACTCAGCTCATATTTAATCTCTCTCAACTCTGTTAATTGCAGATTCACTGCTTGCTGTTTAATGTCACTTCTGTCTTGTTGTGTTGCTTCCTGGCCACCTAACTCTGTATCTCCTAAACTGGGCTTTTACCGTATTGTACTTTTACACCATTGAGTCAAGCTCATTGTATCTTTATATACTTTTGTTTTAACATATTTTCTTTTTTTTATTTATTTTCATTTCACAGATCTATGTAGAGGCTTTTATTTTATTTTGATCCTTTTTGATATTTAAGAATTGTTCCTTTGACTTTTTTACTTTTTTTCTGCACCTAACAAGTTCTGTAGATGGAATACCTACTTTTATCCTTCTTTCCTGTGAATGTCATTGTTTCAGAATCTTATTCTCTTCTGATGTAGTAATTATTGCATCTGTTTGATGTAATTACACAAACATTTATATCTCTTCATCATTGCCTCTTTTGCTTCATTGTCTCTTCAGTTTTTTAATCATAAAATACAATATTGGTAGAGCCTTTTCCTTATTTTGCAATGAGCTTGACTGATACTGCAAATGGTTGACTTACCATTGAAAAGTAGTTGCTGATCTTTGTGTGAGGAACTCTGCCCAATATGGGTGGTCTACTTAACTCTGTGTGTGTGTGTGTGTGTGTGTGTGTGTGTATGGGGAAGTATTAGTGTACTTACTCATACTGTCATGCTTGTTTGTCCGTATTTTACTGTTTAATTTGTGACACTTGTCTTCCTCGTTAGTTTTGTTGCTCACTGTATGTATTATAGATTTGGTTTGGACCACTTCCATCACTATTCTTTTTTTTTTTCTCCTCTAGGACAATCACCACCTTCACCATGATTTCTACTATAGAGAATGATGATAATGTGTCTTGAAAGGAGTTGAAATGATTTTTAATGTGAGTCATGAGGAAGAAAACTATACTACTCGTACAATGATTTGATAGCTTATAAAAAGTATGTTTAGTTAGGTGTTTGGTTTGCCATGGTTGAGATGAAGTTGACTGACTGATGTAATCTATTCTAGGGAAAAAAATACTACTGTATTGTTTACCTTGGTAGCTGGTGAGTGAAAATTATATAACTTTCACTGTGTAGGACAAGTGAGTGCTAGTTTTAGTAAGGGTATGAATACACACACACACACACACACACACACACACACACACACACACACACACACACACACACACACACACACACACACACACACACACACACACACACACACACACCTCCCTTATATATGCATACTTCAACTGAAACTCATCATCCTTTGCTAGTCACCTTTAACTCATAAAAGCACTTCTCACTTACACCTCCTCCCTCCTTACTCCATCTGTGGTAGAGGTGCAGAGGTGACAGACTGTGGGAACCACCTGATAGTCTCGCCACAGCAAGACTGCCGTGACAACCTCCTCTACCATGCACCCATTCCATCCCAGATCTCTGGAAAAATTGAACTCTCCTGTATCATTGATACTTTCGAGGCAGATTATGAGGTTGGTGATAAGCTAGCTGCTGGATGGCTAGGCTAGACATATTAGTGGCTCTGGATGCTTCTGTGTCATGGCCTATGTACAACAATGTAATGAAAATGTTGTCATGATGCAAATCTGGGAAGTCCTCAGTTCATATACCCTAGTATCATGTATGTGATATTTATCAAAGATTGGAGTATTATTCCAAAGCACCGGTTTGATTTTTTTTCTTTATTTTTAATGTTCAAAACTAAGATGTATTGTGATAAAAGAATCACAAATCACTGGCTAGAACTGAGGACTTATATAAAGTATTCATCAAGCCTGGAATTGCTTCATGAAAGAGTGTGTTGAGTGACAGAGGGTGTGAGTGGGTGCTTTAGTGCCTGGTGTTGGGTGGGCCAGTGTGCTGGTTAGTGGTCAGTGATTAGGTTCTCTCTTTGTGTTGCGGTGCCATGGAACCATGCCTGCTTTCAGGATTAAGGATTCCTCAGGTGCATGGGTTTGAATCCTGGCCACGGTTTGAGGGTAGGAAGGGCATCCACTTGGGATAGTGATTTCCGAGTACCAAAACCAAATCCATCAGGAGGCACCATTCTGGCCTCAATGAAATAGAGAAACAGCCAGTAAATAAAAAATAAATGAAGAATAAAAAAGAAAAAAAAAAATATCCCAGTTGGATTTAAAAATTTTGAACTATAGTTATTACTCATTCTTCACTTGATGTTAGTAATATTTGACTTCTTATGATGCCTTCTGTGGTCTCTCTGATGCATCAACAAGCACAATATGTTTTTGTCTCATTTACTTCTTTAAAGAAGGTATGATTACCTTTCATTAGAAGAAATGAACAAGTTAGATTCCTTCATATTGTCCAAACGTTCATGCAGTAACTCTTGCAATTATTAAAAATTGTTAATCATTGCTTTGTAAGAGGAAAACTTTAAGCCTCAGATATTAGTAGAATCCCTCGTTGTGGTGATGTAGTAGTTGCCTTGTGGTGGTGGTGGTGGTGGTGGTGAGGAAATGAGATGGGGAAGAATGGTGGTGGTAATAAAGCTGTCTCCTGTCAATTTCATAACCAAAATGTCCTTTTTTCTTAGTAATAGCATCAGCATAATTATTGATATGTTTGTAATCATGATGAACAAATTTATTATTTAATGCCAAATCTTGAACTTCCCTTTTCTTCATGGGGTATTCCATCTTTAATGGTCCTCTCATGTGCCCCCAACCACATCATGCCCCCCTTGCAGTGCATGTCGTGTATCTGAGTGTGGGGGTTACCTGCTGGTGCTCCCACGTGAAGGCTGCCGAGATAACCTCCTTTATTTTGCTCCACTTCCCCACTGCTCCCTCGACACCTCCCAACTCCCTCTCCTCCTCACCTGCATTGTGGACAAGTTTGAGGCGAATTATCAGGTTAGGTTTGTAGATGGGTAGTGTGAATTTATATATCTTACTTTCTGCCTCTAATTTCAAATCTTGTGTGGTTGTTTTATTTTAGGAGCCCTGGTGCTGTGAATTTCTCCATTTGTGTTTAGGTTTTGATTACCAAGTTAGGATGAACACATAGGTGAATTAATGCTTCTTGTTGAGACATTTTTTAGCATATGTTTTTCTCCTGTTTCTCTTTGTTCAGGTGAAGTTGTGGAGATGGAATGGCTAAATGAAACAAATACATAGTTTAAAATATGTTTTGTTGAAAATGATGATAAGACAACAAAATCCAGTTTTTTTGAGAGGACCAAAGACTAATCATGATGTTCTTGTCTTGAATGAATATTGACTTTGTAATTTAGTAGCAAAAAATGAGAAGACTTTTGTTCAAATCTTTCATACTATCTACCTAGTTGTTGTATGTTACAGAGTGGTATGAAACCAACTATGTGCTACATATGCTTCATGTTTTGTATTGGTTCATTATATTTTTGCACATCTGGTCAAACTGATTTGGAGATGCTAAACTTTAATGATGTCATTGCAGACAGCCCATCTCAGGCTGTATGTTGTTTAGGCTGCCAACATTCTCATGAAAGAAAACAAAGTCCTTGATAAAGAAAAATTGAAAATATTGTATGAATCATTCATTATGCAATAGGAAGTATGAGAAACTGGTATTTATGAACTTATGGAAATTAAAGAATGAGATCAGCAAATATGTGAATTAAATAAAGAAACTTAAATGCATAGGGAGAATTGTTCTTTTGTTATATTGTATGCTAGTGTCATGTTCCTTCCAGTACACAGGCCCTCTCACCACCAGGGATTCTGTAGAGAGTATGTCATGTATGAATGTGTTTGTATATATATATATATATATATATATATATATATATATATATATATATATATATATAAAATATAAAAGGGAGAATGGGTAACAAGACATGATAATGTATGCTTACATATGTATGCATATAGGTAGGGTATACTATAGTCATAATTAATCAGAAGAGTTATGAAAGTGTTATTCTTAAGTGATGTATGTGTGTGTGTGTGTGTGTGTCCTGTGTGTGTGTGTGTGTGTGTCTGTTATGAAAGTGTTATTCTTAAGTGGTGTGTGTGTGTGTGTGAGTGAGTGAGTGAGTGAGTGAGTTATGAAAGTGTTATTCTTAAGTGATGTGTGATTCACTGTTTTATCTGTGTCTCTGAGTGAGTCAGAGCTCATGAATCTTCGGATAGTGTTATTCTTAAGTGATGTGTGATTCACTGTTTTATCTGCTGCAGTCTCTGACGAGACAGCCAGACGTTACCCTACGGAACGAGCTCAGAGCTCATTATTTCCGATCTTCGGATAGGCCTGAGACCAGGCACACACCACACACCAGGACAACAAGGTCACAACTCCTCGATTTACATCCCGTACCTACTCACTGCTAGGTGAACAGGGACTACACATGAAAGGAGACACACCCAAATATCTCCACCCGGCCGGGGAATCGAACCCTGGTCCTCTGGCTTGTGAAGCCAGCGTTCTAAGTGTGTGTGTGTGTGTGTTTTCACTGTTTGATCTGCTGCAGTCTCTGACGAGACAGCCAGACGTTACCCTACGGAACGAGCTCAGAGCTCATTATTTCCGATCTTGGGATAGACCTGAGACCAGGCACACACCACACACCGGGACAACAAGGTCACAACTCCTCGATTTACATCCCGTACCTACTCACTGCTAGGTGAACAGGGGCTACGTGACCAGACACACCCAAATATCTCCACCCGGGGGGAATCGAACTCGGTCATCTGGCTTGTGAAGCCAGCGCTCTAACCACTGAGCTACCGGGCCGTGTGTGTGTGTGTGTGTGTGTGTGTGTGAGTGAGTTATGATAGTGTTATTCTTAAGTGATTTGTGTGTGTGTGTGTATGTGTGTGTGTGAATAATCAATAGTTGTTATGTACTGTAATATTTATGTATGTTTAGATGAGCCTGGCACAGGTATACTTGATCAGTAGACACTAGTACATGTATTAAGTGTTTAAATGTGAGGATTTTCACAAAATTGCATGCTTTAGATGTCTGGAGTTGTATTTGTAAACAAATGTGAGGATTCTCACAAAATTGCATGCTTTAGATGTCTGGAGTTGTATTTGAAAACTACATAATTTTCAAGCTATACTCATATTTGTTATTTGATTCATTCTTTAACTTTTATTTCTTATTTAGCAAGAGTTAGTATTTAACCTGTCAAAGTAGGTATGAGTAACTTAAAACTAATACCCTTGTTTGTTTAATGGCAAGTTAAGAATTTAACAAAATATGAATTAACTTTTTTTTCTTCTTACTGCAGTTTTGCTATACTGTACGTACATGATATTTTTTATGATTTCATCAATTAGCAATGACTGGCAGCTGAAACATTTTTTGGCAGCTGATTATAGTGAGCTATTTACAGCTTGCAGAGACCTTATTGTTAGCATAGAATGAAAAAATCTTCTGAATGGTTAGTTGATTTAGTGGAAATATAGAAGTATAACAGGACACACTTATTTATTGTGTGTGAGTTGTCAAGTAACACATTCTTCTCCCACCATCACATTGCATTGATAGTATGTGACCAACAACGGCTCGGTGTGTATCTTCCGCACCAACAAGGGCGCTCCAAACTACCGCCTGGTAAAGATTGACCTTGCCTCACCTGCCCCTGAGCACTGGGTGACACTGGTCCCAGAGCACGAGAAGGATGTACTGGACTGGGCTGCATGTGTGCACCAAGACAAGCTGGTCATCTGCTACATATCTGATGTGAAGGTGAGTGTTTCAGGTAGCCTGTGCTGCACCCTTGTACTCCTTGTCTCCTTTTCTAAATTTATTAATTTTCAATGTAACAGAGCAGTAGTCAAGGATAGTGAAATTGATAGAAAAATTATCCTCTGAGGTGGCAGTCTCCCAGGAAGAGCCTAAAGGTTTAACCAGAATTGTGTACATTTCTTCATTTATCTTCGGTAGAATGCCACTCTTGAGTATCGATTTACTGGGACTTTGCTTCTGAGTACTTTTAGGTTTATTTGTTCATTTATCTATTATTATCTTCATAGATAAGGAACTACCTAGAATGAGTATATATAAGTACCAAATATTCAGTAAACACATGACTAATTAGACTAAACAGATTAGTGTTATTACATATTATTATTATTATTATTATTATTATTGTTATTATTACTACTACTATTATTATTATTATTATTATTATTATTATTATTATTATTATTATTATTATTATTATTATTTTGCAATTATCATTATGTACTACTACTATTATTATTATTATTATTATTATTGTTATTCCATGATATATGGTTTAGAATGAGATGGAAAAATGGCAACTGGAAATACACCATTTATTGAAATAATACGCATTCATGAGGCATGAACGCTGACTTTCAACACAGCCACACATTCATGCCAGATCCTACTATTAATTACATCTTTGTGACTATTAGTGTGGGTTTGTAAGATGGAATTCCTTGGTTGTTAGAGCACAGTCAACTTGATGTCCATATAACAGGACAAAATCCATCAAAGAGGAGAAAACCTTCAAGGAAAATATCTATCTTTACTCACACAGCAGATAGGTCTGTTCTGCTGCACATTTGGGTCTGTCTGCATTAGACCTCTCTCTCTCTCTCTCTCTCTCTCTCTCTCTCTCTCTCTCTCTCTCTCTCTCTCTCTCTCTCTCTCTCTCTCTCTCTCTCTCTCTCTCTCTCTCTCTCTCTCTCTCTCTCTCTCTCTCTCTCTCTCTCTCTCTCTCTCTCTCTCTCTCTCTCTCTCTCTCTCTCTCTCTCTCTCTCTCTCTCTCTCTCTCTCTCTCTCTCTCTCTCTCTCTCTCTACACTACAGGATGTCCCGTGAGTTAAGGTACATACTATGTACTTTGAGATTTGAGAGTTCAGTCAAACTACTCCATTTATGTATGCTGTTTTTTGCTTTATTTTGTGAGGAATTAACATTGAAGATTTGTATAGCTAAAACTGCTCATCTGGCTAAGTCTCTTCCTCCCTCCCTTCCTCTTCCCTGGCTTGCTAAACACTTGAATGGTTCCACACGACATTAAGTGCTATTTTTTAGTGTACAATGCATGCAGTCAGTGCCTCAAATAAACGATTGAATTTTTGTATGTGCTAATGAAGAAAATATACAGCTAGCATACCATTAGAGTGGTTGTTAAGTCTTACTTACTTTTTTTTTTTTAACACGGTAACTCACCACAACTGTCACCATCTTAACACTCAGTCAAGTGCATCTTTTTACTACAGTAAAGATTCCTCTCGCATTCAGTGACATTAAGTATTCGATCATGATATTCATGAGATAAAATTCATGACATGATATTCATTCTTTGATGGGAATGCAGCTTAAGACAGCATCATCTGGATGACAATACAAAGCTTCACCATCAGTACAAGAATACAAATACAAATATATAAAGGGACAAGATTCAAGGAACAAAGTGCAATTTGACATAATTTATAATAAATGTTCCTGCACACAACTACACATTAGTGTATCACAAAATAAAGCAAAGCAATTTATGTGTATAGAGTATATTTAACTTAGTGTTACTTGAACTATGAAATTCCGAAGTTCATGTACAGTATGTGCCTTTGTTCTATTTTTATCTCCCTCTGGAGTAGCTTGAGAACTCACTGAACACCTCATTTATATTTTATCATTGAAATGTCAATACTTCATTTAGAAAGGTGAGACAAAATGTTTGTTAGTTCTCAGCAAATACAGAATTTTTATTTTTCGTTTCCATTATATTTGTTATTACTTATTTTATAACAGTGTTTCATGCTCTCACACCCCTACAGCAGCCATTCAGCCAGTCAGCACACTGGATATGTCACACACTTCCAAAATGCACCACAAACTGCCAACTCAGGATTGAGCCTGACACAACACTGTCATCCAACCAAGTAAAATTTCTTCACATCATATTGACTTTCATTCTTGAAAAGATGAATTGGAAACATGGATGCTAGGGCTGGGCAGGACTCAATTGCAAGATTCAAATTATGCAGGAGTCAGGAGTATGATATAGAATGAAAATTTCACTTGAAAAGAACATTTGTCAAATATTACCGTAAGTTGTGAAATAGTACTTGATAATAATATTGATTAGCTAAATAAACAAATTCCAAAAAGATTGTGTTGAATAGTGTATTTCTACTGATGATGCTAATCAAAATTAAATTGCTGCCAAACTTTCCTTCTTTTAATTAGAAGCTGTTTGGTTAATTTGTCGTGCTGTGGTGTCAATCTAGTTGTTATACTGGTCATGCTGGTTTTGAGGTTTCAGTAGACTCCAAGCTGCCAAGGAGAAATAAGATGTGGTAATGGATTACTGGGATATATACAGAGATATTGTGGATAGTTGTGCATAAAGTAAGTTGACCTTCATACCTTGAACTTTCCTTCATTGAAATACTGGCAAATTTTATCTTTTAGATGAAATGTATTTTCAAGGATATTCTGCAAAATCTGCATATCTCTGTTTGAACCCATGAGCTGCGAACAGTTTAAAGATAGAATTAAACTTCTGTTCTAAGATGTAGCTTAGTGGCCATATGAGGCAGAACTTCAACAAGGAACTTCATACATAGAGTTTATCTCACCAGCACTGGTTGCTTGCTTGATGTGCAAAGACCTGCTATGGAATTCACTAGGCCAAAGTTTAGGTGGGACTCCACAGGCAAATTGGCAAATTCTAATCACCTCACTGTTGAGATGAATATCATGTAGTTGGTGAATGTTTAATCATCCTATGGATCCACTAATTACCTCATTTCCAATCCCTGATATCTCCCAGGCCATGATGTCAGATACACAGACATTAATAATATTGGCTCCTGCCCGGCTCTAATGGGTGCTGGTTATATTACAATACATATAGGAGTATATGCTGCTCATTTTATTAGATAGCTCTTCATTTATCTTCATTTTCATTATTTTTTTTAAGTGGCATGTGCTTTCCTTTTTTATATTTATGCCTTTCACTTCTAGTGATTTAAACTTTTCTGCAGGGGACACTGGTTTCAGTTACAACTGTTCTTGGGGAATCTTTTAATTTGAGGATGACTTAATAAAGTGTTTTATTTTTCTATTTTCCTTTTTTGTATTTTTATTAATTTATTCATTCACTTTCACAAATAATTGGTTGTTTCACATGAAGCTCATGTTATTCTCTCACTGTCTTACTAGAAGCTCCACTTACTCCATTGAAAATTTCATATGACTCTTCCCCTTATTAGATAGAAATGTGGTGGTGTTGGTGGTGGTGGAGGTGTATGATAGATGGTGGTGGTATGCTAGCTTGATTTTGCTTTGATTCTTATACTTTTTGTAGATATGTAAGAGAGCCATTTGAAATATTTGAGTGACTTGTATACAAGATACTGCTCTTTTCCTTATTTTTATATTTATTTTTATTGATTTTGTTTATTTTTATAATGTTTTTATTCTTGGAGTCTAAAACTTAAGGCTTTCTTCCTTGAAGATTTGTTGGCATATTTCTTGGATGCTAGAATCATTGACCAATCTGTGGTGATTCAGGCATGATACTTTGAATGACATCATACTATCCTTAGTGCATCCAGATACACTCTCAAAGGCAGGGTTGATTGCAAAATGTGGATGACCTTCAGTCCCCTCAGTGATTAAAAAAAGTATCCTGCTACTTAAGGGCTTTAAGGGACATTGTGTGCTTATTACCTGGTGATATTAGAAAACTTGTAGATTGGTTTGCACTGGGAACTGTTGTATCAGAGTGGTTTAGTTCTGATTACTAATACTTGTAAGTGTTATATAGTTAAGTATCTGGTAGAGACTGCAGAATAAATATAAGCAATCAAAAGTTATGATAGAGACTAGTATGAAGGAATGGTGTCTGATTAATTGCAGCCAAAAAGAAGGATATGGATGGTAATTTTGTCTTTGGGCTTTTTTATGTAAGAGAGGAGGACTGGCCAAGGGTAACAAAAGAATATAAAGAAAAAAGCCACTCAGTCACCAGTTTCCTTGCAGAGCTGATAGAATTAGTCAAAGGACAGGGACAAATGTCTTGAGACCTCCCTCTTAAATGAAGTCAAGTCATAGAGAGTTGGAAGTACAGACACAGGCAGGGATTTCCAGAGTTTACCAGAGAAAGGTATGAAAATTTGAGAGTAATGGTGAACTCTTGCTTTAGAGTTGGACAGAATATGGGTGAGAGGAAGAAGAAAGCCTTGTAAAGTGAGGCCACAGGAGGGAGGGAAGCATGCTGATAAGAAAATCAGAAGAGCATGAAAATAACAGTAAAAGATAGCAAGAGATGCAACATTCCGGCAGTGAGAAAGAGGCTGAAGACTGTCAGAGGAAGGGAATTGATGAGACAAAAAGGTTTTGATTCCACCCTATCTAATAGAATTGTGTGATTGGAATCCCTCCAAACATGCATACATGGGCAGATGAGGCCCTTGTACAAAGTTAGCAATTGGCAAGGTGAGAAAACTGGTAGAAATGCCTCAGAACACCTAATTTCATAGAAGTTCATAGTAGAGTCATCAATACTATCATTACTGGCATCACTCACCAATCCCTCCATGACCAGCATAAAACAGTCTATGTGGAAGACTTCCTATTGATTCAGAGGGCGTTTAAACACTTTTATCCTGATATCACTCAATTGCCATTGTTGAAAACACTTTCACAGCACTGAATAACCTGAAACACATAAAAACAGCAAACAAACAAAAGCATTTTTACATTGCAGCAGCACAACATCTTATCCAAACACAGACAATAGGGGAGGGCAGTCTCAGCCAATCAGTGACATGCCCAGCCTCCACACCCAGTGCATTGATTGGAGAAACTCCCGCAAGAAATGTCCCCTCTTTTGTGTCAGTTTTTCACCTACTCGGAGCAGCTGAGTTGGACATATGGTCGATCATTATCCTCTAGAAATATAGATTTTAACATTACTTCCACTACCCAAATGGGAATATTTCCAGGTCAACAGGTGGCAGCATACTTTGGCTACCATTTTCTGTAAAAATAAGAGTTAGAAAAATCTGTCGCTAGTTCCCTTAGGTACAGAGGGCCTTATATAATGAAATTATTTTATGCTTGTGTTGAAATACACTGTATGAGTATTTTTTAAGGTGAGACAGTTTTTACTACCATCTTGTATTTACTTATTTTTTATGATTTACTTTGATTGTTTTTGTATTAGAAAATAATGTTTAATGTCTTCACTCTGGGCAACAGAAAATGGCTCATGGCACCATATCCAGGGGGTTGGGGAGATACCTGACTCAGAAGCAGCTCTCTCTCTCTCTCTCTCTCTCTCTCTCTCTCTCTCTCTCTCTCTCTCTCTCTCTCTCTCTCTCTCTCTCTCCAGAAATTACAGAAATAGTGATTATAGTAAGTGATTTTTCATAAAAGGTATGTACAATAAGAAATAAGCCCATGCAAATTTTAGAAGAAAAAAATATAGTCTGCCTTCTCAAGGCCATTTTCTGAAGATGACATGAATTTTTTTTTTTTTTTTTTTTTATGGTAAACTGATCTATTGGTACCATTAAAAAATGTAAATAAATAAAATAGTTATTTCCAGCATGGTGCATCAGTACTTATCCTGATGTAAGAGGGTCATACACCTTTGTAATAATGTTGAAAATCAAGTATGCGATTGTATCATATACAAGCTACATTCTGAGAGAGCTCGTGCAGTATCTGAGAAAGGAAACACACCATCCTAGCAGAAGCTGCCATGATGCAATAATGCGCATCATCAGATATGTCATGAGTGCTCTGATGATGTAAAATATGCATCAGTGTGTTGAAGGGGTCAAGATTGATTGATTAATTGTGTAGAGTGTGAAGGAAGGTGCTGTGACCATGCTCATATTACACTGCAAGTAAATTTGTGTGTGAAGAAATTTACTATGCAAAATATTATTTTTTCCAACTTTGTTTTACAGTTTATTTGAATATTATGTTATCAACTGTTGTTGCTTAGTTTGCTATAATCACATTGCTATAGCTGACATGCATATCATTATGATGATTATGATGACTACAACTCTATTTGATTACCAGAAACAATATAGTAATGAATATGATTATCATCCTTTCATCTCTTCCTTCCAGAGTGTCTTACAACTACACAGCCTTGACACTGGGGAGTTGCTGATGAGATTACCGCTTGACATGGGTACCATCAGTGGCTATTCAGGCAAGAGGCACCACTCAGAGATGTTTTACCAGTTTACCTCCTTCCTGTCACCAGGCGTCATCTACCACCTTGACTTGACCCAGAACCCCCTCAAGCCAAAAGTAAGTGTGTGTGTGTATGTGTGTGTGTGTGTGTGTGTGTGTGTGTGTGTGTGTGTGTGTGTGTGTGTGTGTGTAATTCATCTCGGTCGCCTGCTGGTCACCCAGCCAGTCTTCCCCATTACAGGAGTGAGCTCAGAGCTCATAGACTGATCTTCGGGTAGGACAGAGACCACAACACACTCCACACACCGGGAAAGCGAGGCCACAACCCCTCAAGTTACATCCCCATCCCGTACCTATTTACTGCTAGGTGAACAGGGGCCACACATTAAGAGGCTTGCCCATTTGCCTCGCCGCCCCGGGATTCGAACCCGGCCCTCTCGATTGTGAGTCGAGCGTGCTAACCACTACACTATGCGGTGTGTGTGTGTGTGTGTGCAGTGGAGACTCAATACTCAAACTTACCGTAATTAGTTTTAAATGGCTGTTCAAGTATTAAAAAGTTCAACTATTGATACCTATAAATCAGGTAATTCGTTCTAATCTTAGCAAAACCTCAAGTTTCTAAAAATTTCAATGTATTTTTTTTTTTTGCAATTTTGATTTGTACATACCATAAGTGAAGGCTGGTGATGGATAACTTAGAAGAGGAGGGGAGAAGGGTGGAGAGGAGGAAGGAGGTCACCGGAGGATGAGTCACCATCCATGAAACGTCTTTGTAACTTTTCTCCTGGTGTGATTCCTGTGAATCTACTAATGGAGTGCTGTGGTTCACTAACACTTGCACTCTCACCAGATACTTTATTTTCATCACCAATAAGTCTCTTTGGTGCCATCGCAAGTTTCTAAATGAAAAACTACAAACAGAACACAAAAGAATGTTGTTTTTGTCAAGACTGCGGCAGGACTAAGGATGCGCACTGGCATTCGGTATACCAGTATTACCAGTATTACCAGTAATACGGTATTAGAACAGTACAGTGGCAGCTGCGAGAAGGGAGATGACAGAGCTTTATATACGACCAAATGTGCAGCCGTTTGGTTACCAGATATTTTCACCACTAATAAGTCTTTGGTGTTAATGTAAGTTTATAAATGAAAAACTACAGATAGAATGCAGGAGAATATTATTTTGATGACTGTGGCAGCACAAGTCACAACTGGCGGAGGGGGAAGGGGACATCAGGGAGCCTTTGGTTACAACCACGTGTGTGGACATTTGACTATCAGGTATTTTTTTGAGTATTAAATTGAACTTTTGCGTTCGAGTATTGAAAAGTTTGACTATATAGACATTCAAGTATTGAATCTTCACTGTATTTACCTAGTTGTATATTACAGGGTTCGAGTGGTGTTCATAGTGACATGTCTCCACACCTACATATCGCTTGTTTGCGACGTCGTCATAACTCAAAAATAGCAATTTTTCAGGAGAGCCATTTTAAATAATTAAAACACTCCCAATATTGTGAATAGTCCCAAAAGACCGTAGTTGGAACATTTTTGAAACATCAAATAGTCCTCTAAAGTTTATAGAAACTGAAATGATTATATCTTTACTAAATCAAACATTATTTAAACTTTTATAATGTTTTTTTTTTTTAATATGACGTTCTTCATAAAAAATTTGTTAACTTCTCACGTATTATTTTGTTTTGTGCCATTATTGAAAGGAAAATAATGACCAATATGTTACTTAATTATGTATTGTTCATTGCTTATGACTGTGACAAGATTGATGATAATACATTAATTTCCTATTACAAAAATAATAGATACTTCCTAATAAATGAAAGATAGACTGTAAAAAAAAATATTATTAAAAACATTCTTATGAAAATAATATATTCTTCCTAATAAATGAAAGATATAGACTGTAACACACAAAAAAAAAAAAAAAATCCTTATGAAAATAATAGATTGTTCCTAATAAATGAAAGATAGACTGTAAAAAAAAAAAAAAATTATTAAAAAAAAAAAAAACATCCTTGTGAACATAATAGATTCTTCCTAATTATTATTTCTTTCAAATATAAAAAACATCCTTATGAACATAATAGATTCTTCCTAATTATCATTTCTTTCAAATATACCTAAGGAATTAGACCACCCAAAAATTTTCAAATAAATGAAAGATGGACTGTATAATAAAAAAAAAAAAAAAAAAAAAAATATATATATATATATATATATATATATATATATATATATATATATATATATATATATATCATTCATCCATTTATCAAAATAATATGTACACCTAAGGAATTAACATACAACAAAACTTAATATCGTAATTGGCATACTAAATTTGTATTTTAAGTCATTTCATTAAGATTGATTTCATTTACAGTTCTTCATAAAATTTATGATGGCATCGTGGAATCAGATTTTTATTACAAAGGTCCATCAAGTCTTTTTTCTTGTTAGCAGGCAATGCAACTTTGCTGGAGTAACATGGCAATAAGTCATTAATGGAGGTGGCTTTATTTGAGTTTTTCAAAATTTTAAGTTCCTTATAGTCTGAACCATAGGAATGTTTACAAAAAACTGACAATGGTGACTGTTTTTCAAATTTCATTACTTTAACTTCAGCGAGTTGAAGAGTCTTGCAATTGATAGGTCCCATTTCAGTAGCTATAGACTTGATGTTCAAGAAATCTTTGTAACAAAGTTCTTTTACTACGAAAAGCTGTCCTTTCTTTTTAGCGGTTCGAATTGCCGTTACATAAGTTTCCGGCACATAAATGGGTCCACTTTTCAAAATTCTCTATTTTTCTTTCAGTTAGGGAATGGGCAGAGTCACCCTCGTTTTAGGTATGCCCTTTGATTAGAAACTTGTGTGTTATTGAAGTTATATTTGATAAGTTGTTTACTGCATAAAGGTAAAGTGCCATCATGAACTTATTTTTCTGTTGGCCAGAACAGTTATCTGAGTAAAAAATGATGTCAGTTTCTCCTGCTTCACACAAGGTTTTAATGTAATCGAGAACACAGGTCCCAATTTTGTTAACCCCACGTTGGCCATTAGTTTCGTTCCAGACATAGCAATTACATGAGTTTGTTTTAGCATTGTAAATAGTAAAATTTTAAACATTCATCTTTGAATTGTAATAAAAAATTGAAATGTCCCCTTTTGGTATCTGCATTACAGTCTGAAGGTCGTAAACAGCAACAACTGCATCACTCTCAGTTTTATCTTTATGTTTTTCATTTCTTGACATTTCTTTTTCTTTGTGGTGATTTTTATAGCTTCCTTGAAGGCGCTCTTTCTCTTCATTCTCCGCATCATGATAAGATGAGCAAACATCGCATTGATCTTTTTTGGGAACAAAATATGAAATATTATACTCTGTTGTAAAAATGCGATAAAACAGAGTGTAATTGGCATAAGGTACCTTTTGTTGTTTTGACTTCTCAACATAATCGCGATGAATTTCTGCAATGGTTTTAGAGCCGCATATGAATGTCCTACTTGATGTAGCTCTCGTATAGTGACTCTCTATCTGAGGGATAGACTCAATATGTGCCTTGACGCCTTTCCTAATTTTGGGATCAACAGTTGCTTGATTACTATGTTGGCCTCTCTTATCAGGTTCCATAAGAACATCAGCAACTCTGTTTTCCTTTGCTAAAGCTGTTCTTATTGGCCGGTCATTGATATCAAGTGTGTTTGCAAACACGAATTTCATTCTGACCAACCATGAAGTGAAAAGAACTGTTATTATTCCTAGGTTGATGGTTGCCTCTCACGAACATACCTGTATTTAGGTCTAACAGTTTTAATGCAGTTTGAAATGAACTGCCACAGTTGAGTAATGTCTCCTAATGCCCAATAAGAGTCAAAGAGTTTTTGCCTTTCTTCGTCATTTATCTGTTCTGAACATTTAATTCGACATTTATTTCCACATGGCGGTTTCATTTTCCTTTCTGGTCTTATTTTCTTATTTTTGCTTACATAAGCCTTTCCAGAGTTCCTTAATTTTTTCGCTTCTTGTTTCTTCCATTGACTCAGGTGCTGTTTACGTTTACGTCCCTTTTGTGGACTAACTAGTACAGGAATTTTATCAACTGCTTCCTTCTCTTCAAGGTTAAAACTCTCTTCTTCCTCTTTGCTTGGGATATAGTCCTTATCTTTCACGGAATCATCTGTGTCAATATCTTCAGTTTCTGAGTCACTACTAGAAGACGAGTCACTACTAGAAGAAGACTTCCTGTTATTTGAAGCAGAGCTTGCATCCGTAATGCTTGCTGATGGGAGCAGATGGTCATCATTGATTTAAGGGTCAACAGCAACAAATGGGTCAAAAATGTGATTTTTGTTTTTTGTGTTAAAATGCTCTATGGTATGTAAGACAGCATGTGTCAATTTTTTGTAGTTTGGGGGGGAACTATAAATTCCTCAAATGGGGGTCCAAAATTTTAACAATGAGAAGCAAGAAATCTGAAAATTTTACTTTATTTTGCATTTCTGAAAAGTTGTATTTTTAAACTTCAAATCCCTACTCCTCTGAAAGTTTTGATTGTCGAAATAGTTTTCATCAAAATCGGCCCATTGAAAAAAAAAAAAAAAAAAAATAGGCATACCTCCCACCTTAAAGCAAATTATATAGAAATAGAATCAAGGTTATGATAGTATTTACCTGTACTATTTTCCTCAGGGTTTTCTTCACTGTTTTGCTTAGCCTTTAATGCTAATTCTAGCATCATTTTTCCTCTACATGACATGGTACCTATTTAATCTGAAAAAAATATGACATTTATGAATACCATGTTTTGGTGCAACAATGTCACCAATATAAATAATACACTACCTTTTTGAATTTTTCGCTAGATTTTCAAATAACAATAACAATTTAAGTTAAACAAAAAATGTGCTGCTCTAATACGAGGTAATGTTTGTAACAATACTTTCATAACTCAAATACAACACCTATTATTTACAGTTTTTTTTTCAAATAATGACACATTTTGAATTAGGATGTAAAACATAGAATTGTTTGTTTTTACCAATAATGACACATTTTGAATTAGGACGTAAAACATAGAATTGTTTGTTTTTACCAATAATGACACATTTTGAATTATGACGTAAAACATAGAATTGTTTGTTTTTACCAATAATGACACATTTTGAATTATGACGTAAAACATAGAGCTGTATGTTCGCAGACAAAACATATTACATACATCAAAATAACACTTTATTGCATGAAACATAACTCATAAGTTCAGTACTTACATTTTGTAGCAACATAGTTCTAATTAAAAATATGACACTCTAAATGAGAGCGTGAGTGTAGTTACCCCAACGATGGTCACAGCACAACTGACATGTAATGTTCTTCACGCAAACAAGTTGGTACATATTATGTTATGTTGTTAGGACATGTAGCGCCTCTAACGGTCAATTTTTTTAGCTACAATTATGACACTTTTGGCAAAATAATCCATATGTCCATATGGATAACTCAAAAATCAATTTTTTTGAGTTATGACGTTGTCGCAAACGAGCGATATATCCAACTTTTCCTTAAATTTGTGCACACTTTTTTTTGCTACAATCTCTTCACTGAATCCATTCCCCGTCTGTTAAGTCGTCTTATCATCTGATTTAAGATATTTCCCTTTATTCCTCTTATGTACTCTATTTTCCATAGAAATCTTTTATGTGGCACTCTGTTGAAAGTCTTTTCAGTATCTAGACACACCATGTCAACCCATCCATCTCTCCCTTGTACTTCATCTGTTACTCATGTAAAAAAAAAAGCTTAGTAATTTTGTTATGCATGATCTTCCTTTTCTGAATCCAAATTGGGAGTTATAATTTCATTTCCCTCTAGATATTCTAACCATTTTTCTTTAATAATAATTCCACAGATCTTTCCCACAACACTAGTTAGTGACACTAGTCTATAATTTAGGGGCTCAGTCTTTTTTCCTCCTTTGTATATCAGGACTATATTTGCTCTTTTCTATTCCTTTGTTACCTTCCTTTCCATTAGAGAGTTTTTGATTACATCCCAAATTGGTTCCACCAGTTGTTCTCTACATTCTCTCAAGTATTCATCTTGACACTCCATCTGGCCCCTTTGCCTTTCTTACATCCACCTTTTCTAGTAGTTCTCTAATTTTTTGTTTTTGCACCACAATGTTTCTGAATCCTTCCTGTGTTGCTTAGTTGCTTGGCTCTATGAACTCTCCCTCTTCATTAAATACTGATTTAAAGCTCTCATTCATAACTTCACTCATTTCTTCTGGTGTTTTATGTATCCTATTTCCCATAATTAACTTAGTGATGATCTCTGTTTGTCATTTTTCCATTTATATACTTAATAAAAAGCTTGGTTCCTCCTCACATCTTTTCACTACATCCTTTTCAAAATTTCCCTCCTCCTCCATTCTTAGCTGAATTACACCTGAATTGCACCTTGCTTGGCCAAACTCTTCAAACTCTGTCCACTTCTGGCTTTCTTTCTTACTGAAAGTTTACCTACATTCAACCTGTTCCTAAAAAGGGTAACCATTCCAATCCTTTTATTTTATTTTATTTTATTATTTGTTTATTTTTTTTATTCATCCTCAATAGGAAGATTCGTAAACATCTGTCTCCACCATTTTCAATCTGATCAACAGTATGGCTTCCGTCAGGGTCACTCTACTGGTGATCTTCTGGCTTTCCTTACTGTGTCTTGGTCATCTTTTAGAAATTTTGATGAAACTTTTGCTGCCACATTAGGCATATGAAAAGATTTTGATAGAGTCTGGCACAAAGGTTTGATCTCAAAACTATCCTCCTACAATTTCTATCCTTTTCTCTGCAACTTTATCTCAAGTTTCCTCTCCTATCGTTCTATTGCTGCTGTAGTAGACGGCCACTGTTTTTCTAAATCTATCAACAGTGGTTTTCCTCAGGGTTCTGTCCTGTCATGCACTCTCTTCCTATTATTCATTAATGATCTTAACCAAACTTCTTGCCTTATCCACTCTTATGCTGATGATACCATCCTGCACTTTTCTACATCTTTTCAGAGACGACCAACCCTTCAGGAAGTAAACAGATCACGCAAGGATGCCACAGAACACCTAATTTCTGATCTTTCTAATAGTATTTCTGATTGGGGCAGGGAAAACTTAGTAGTGTTCAATGCCTCAAAAACTCAATTCCTCCATCTATCAACTTGACACAACCTTCCAGACAATGACACTCAACTGTCCCCTCTTCTACACTGAATATCCTCGGTCTGTCCTTTACACATAATCTAAACTGGAAACTTCACATCTCATGTCTTGCTAAAACAGGTTCTATGAAGTTAGGCTTTCTGAGGTGTCTTTGCTAGTTTTTCTCACCTCCCCAACTGCTAACTCTGTTAAAGGGCCTTATCCACCCTTGTATGGAGTACTCTTTGCACGTTTGGGGGGTTCCACTCAGAGCTTTATTAGACAGAGTGGAATCAAAAGCTTTTTGTCTCATCCATTCCCCTCCTCTAACTGACTGTTTTCAGCCTCTTTCTCACTGCCAGAATGTTGCATCTTTTGCCATCTTTTATCTCTATTTTCATGCTAACTGTTCTACTGATTTTGCTAACTGCATGCCTCCCCTCCTCCCATGGCCTCACTGCACAAAGCTTTCCTCTTCCTCTCACCTCTATTCTGTCCAACTCTCTAATGCAAGAGTAAACCAGTACTCTTAGTCTTTAATGCCTTTCTCTGATAAACTCTGGAATTCCCTGCTTATGTCTGTATTTCCAACTTCCTATGACTTGACTTCATTCAAGAGGGAGGTTTCAAGACATTTTGTCCCTATTATTTATATCCTTTGGCTAATTCTATCAGCTCTGTAAGGAGACTGGCAACTGAGTTTTGTTGCCCTTGGCCAGTCCTTCTCTCTTTCATAAAATAAAAAAAAACTTTAGCTTCACGTCTCCCAGTGAACAGTTTATATATCTATATTGTCATATCTATTCACACGGTCCAAGAAATCACTCAGTCACACTCTTTTTTTTACTCCATCCAGGTCTTCCGAGAAATAAAAATTGATGGCTTTGACCCGTCAGAGTTTGAGACACGACAGATTTTCTATCCAAGCAAGGATGGCACACAAATTCCCATGTTCCTGGTACACAGAAAAGATCTGGCCAGTGGAGGAGATGCACCAACACTGCTCTATGGTTATGGTGGCTTTAACATCAGCATCCAGCCCTATTTCAGCATCTCACGTGTTGTCTTCCTGCAGCTCTTCAAGGGCATAGTGGCTGTGCCTAATATCAGAGGAGGAGGGTGAGTGGTGCCCTTCTTTGGTGTATGTTTTGTTTCATTGTAAGAGGGATTAGCAAGTTTTATGTTGTTTTATGGACAGTTTTTTTTTTTTTTTTATTCTTTTTTATTATATTTTGTTACCATAAGCTGCATGTACTGGATATTCTAATGTATATTGTATTTGTTCTTTCCAAGTGTATATAGCATTGATACATAAGGATGGTGAAACCAGTTGGATTTATTTCTTTAGGAATCAACGTAATCATCTTTCCACATGACAATTTGTTTGGTAGATATTTGAAATATTTTGTCCCTGTATTTAATGCTAAGTTTTGATGCCATCTGTGGCCATTGTTTTGTCAAGATAAGGATTATAATAATCTCGCCAACATTATTCACAGTGAATATGGAGAGGGATGGCACAACTCAGGTCGTCTCCTCAACAAGCAGAATGTTTTTGATGACTTCCATGCAGCAGCGGAATATCTGGTGCGTGAGAAGCTGACCAAGCCCTCACATCTCATCATCCAGGGTGCTTCCAATGGTGGCCTGCTGGTGGGAGCTTCCATGAACCAGCGACCAGACCTGTTTGGGGCTGCCATTGCCCAAGTTGGGTAAGACTGACAGACAGACAAGATAGTTTGAATTCCTTTTACAGTGGACTTATGAATAGCTTAACTTTAAAGTGTTCTGAGACACAACTTGTCACTTGGATAGTTTTTTTTTTTTTTTTTTTTTTTCTCTCTCTCTCTCTCTCTTGGCACTTGGCACAGCAAATTCTACAAAAAATTTCAGTGTCCCTCATTTTACTTACTCACTTCGTGTGTTTCTATACATATCTTATTTATAAATACATTTGAGAGAGAGAGAGAGAGAGAGAGAGAGAGAGAGAGAGAGAATTGTAGCTGTGTTATAACCTGTGACTTGAACAGGAGTTGACAAAAAGTTTGTATAACAAAAGGTTAGCAAAGGAAAAAATGTATATTTAAGCATTATTTATTTCTTGATTTCTTTCTCTTGTCTATATATTTTGACATTTTTGCTCATGATTCATGTGCATTCACATCACAGTCTACCAGTGCATGTTTTGGTTTGCAGAGTGATGGACATGCTACGGTTCCACAAATTCACCATTGGGTATGCCTGGTGTTCTGACTATGGCAATCCTGATGAGAAGGAACATTTTGAAAATGTGTACAAGTTTTCACCACTCCACAACATAAAAGTCCCCCCACCAGGCACACAGGTTTGTGTGTGTGTGTGTGTGTGTGTGTGTGTGTGTGTGTGTGTGTGTGTGTGTGTGTGTGTGTAAGACTTACCTTTTATTGATAACTATGAAAGGGAAACCACAACTAGGTAAAAGTGAATAGCTAATTATGTTTTTTTCATATGAGACAGTATATTGGAGGAAGTAATGCATGAAATTATGATTACTATAATGAACGCCATAGAATACCAGGACATGTTATGGATATGATGGAAATGGACAAATACACTTTTACTCATTGTATAAAAATCACTTAGTTTGCGAATATTTTTTCCACTAAGATATTACAAGTATCATACTAAGGACATTTGATGCCTGAAAGTGGGATGCAAATAACAGTGTCATTCACTGTGCATGGGTAAGATATTTCCTTGCAATAGCTGGCTCATCTTAATAATAATGAGAGTCTGGGAATGCCAAAGCATGAGAGCACAAGTGTGAGGCAACACCTCTGATAGTGTATAGTACATGTGATCATGTGACCATGAGATCAGTCCTATTTCACAATGACATGGAGATAGGTAGAGTTCTTTAGCAGGGTATTATGGCCTTTATTGCTTAGCTTGTGCAATTTCTTGTTAAAGCCCTTTAGGCTAGACTTTTGGATTTGATTTTAGTGCCTTGACAGAATGCTTCAGCTTGTCCTATTACACACGATTATTATAAACAGGCAAAAAAGAAAAGTTTTTAAGGCTATAGATTTGATGTACTAAACTAAGGCTTTAAAATCACTGTGAACAAAAATATAACTAACAATTATATGAGTGCAATGTAAAATTAGCTACTTCATGTTGGCCATATGTTTGTATAATACCCTGGTCTAGACTTTAGGAGATTCCCTGGACAAAGCACCATACACTCACTCATAAACGTCATTCACACATGTAGCCCTTTTCACACTACAGGTGGAAAGTGATTGTTTGTTACTTTATGAAATTTTAGCTTGCAATGAAAATTATTGATCATATTCTTTCATAGGATGTTGCAATAACATAAAAATTAACTATTTAGAGTTTTTTCTTTTTTTTAATGAAGCTGAACAGAAATACATGACAGTAAGAGAGAGATTTTATTTAAAATTTTTGAAAAGAAGAAAAAATGGAATTAATTTTTAGAAATGGTGGCCAGTACAAGTTTATATTAAGAAATGTATTTAGATGATTAGGAAACACATTAATGTAATATCTTGTACTGAATTGTGGCTATCTTTCTCCCTTTAGTATCCTGCCACACTACTATTCACTGCTGACCATGATGACCGAGTAGTGCCATTGCACTCCTTCAAGTTTATTTCTGAGCTGCAGTACCGTGTGGGTTGCCTCTCATGTCAGAAAAATCCCCTTCTTATCCGTATCGAGACCAAGGCAGGACATGGAGGAGGCAAACCCACAACCAAAGTGGTGAGTATCACCGAAAATTGCTTGACAAATATACCATTTTCACACACAGAGAGATGTTAAAAAATATAGGTTCCCACAAAGATGTGTTAAGACGTAGAATAGTTTGAGTGAAGAAGTGGTGTCAGCAACGAGTGTGCATAGTTTTAAAGAAAAATTGGATAAGTGTAGATATGGAGACAGGGCCACAGGAGCATAAAGCCCAGGCCCTGGAAAACTACAACTAGGTAAATATGACTAGGTAAACACACACACACACACACACACACACACACACACACACACACACACACACACACACACACACACACACACACACACACACACACACACACACACACACACACACACACACACACACACACACACACACACACACACACACACACACACACACACACACACACACACACACACACACACAGACACACACACACACACACACACACACACACACACAGACACACACACACACACACACACACACACACAGACACACACACACACACACAGACACACACACAGACACACACACACACACACACACACACACACACACACACACACACACACACACACACACACACACACACACACACACACTAATAAATAACTCCCAATTTGGTTTCAGAAAAGGAAGATCATGCATAACAAATTTACTAAGCTTTTACACAAGAGTAATAGATGAAGTACAAGGGAGAGATGGATGGGTTGACATGGTGTATCTAGATATTAAGAAGGGTTTCGATAGAGTGCCACATAGAAGACTTCTATGGAAAATAGAACACATGGTTGGAATAAAGGGAAATATCTTAAAGTGGATGAGACTACTTAACAGATTGGGAAATGAGTACAATGATAAGAGATACCCCATCAAATCAAGCTGGAACACATTTACCACTGGAGTACCACAGGGTTTGGTGCTGGCTCCAATTATGTTCCAAGTACATATCAGCGATATACAAGAAGGTTTGAGTAGCGATATAAATTTGTTTGCAGATGATGCGAAGCTTTTGAGAGTAATAAGGAACATCCTTCCTAAAAAGGGTGACTGTTCTAATCCCTCAAACTACTGTCCTGTAGCTTTAATTTCTTGCTTGTCTAAAGTTTTTGAATCTCCTCAATAGGAAGATTCTTAAAACATCTGTCACTTTACAATCTTCTATCTGATCACCAGTATGGCTTCCATCTAGGTTGCTCTACTGGTGATCTGACATTCCTTACTGAGTCTTGGTCATCCTTTTTTAGAGGTTTCAGTGAAACTTTGCTGTTGCATTAGACATATCAAAAGCTTTTGATAGAGTCTGGCACAAAGTATTGATTTTAATAACTGCCCTCTTA
>NC_059297.1:23096689-23166689 GCF_017591435.1 Portunus trituberculatus
TCTCTGGCCTTGATTCTCGGAAGGCTTACGGTCCGGATGGAGTCCCTCCTGTTGTTCTCAAAACTGTGCTTCCGAACTCGCTCACTGCCTGGTCAAACTCTTTCATCTGTGTCTCTACTTCTATTTATCCTTCTTGCTGGAAGTTTGCTCACATTCAACCTGTCCCTAAAAAGGTGACCACTCCAATCCTTCTAACTACCGCCCTATAGCTTTGATTTCCTGCCTTTCTAAAGCCTTTGAGTCTATCCTTAATAGGAAGATAATGAGGCATCTATCAGCTCACAACCTTCTCTCTGATTGCCAGTATGGTTTCCGTAAAGGCAGATCTACTGGTGATCTTCTTACTTTCCTAACTGAATCTTGGTCATCCTCTTTAGGGACTTCGGTGAAACCTTTGCTGTCGGCCTTGACATATCGAAAGCCTTCGATAGAGTCTGGCACAAATCTTTAATTTCTAAACTACCCTCCTACGGATTCTATCCTTCTCTCTGTACCTTCATCTCCAGTTTCCTTTCCGATCGTTCTATTGCTGCTGTAGTAGACGGTCACTGTTCTTCCCTAAAACTATCAACAGTGGTGTTCCACAGGGTTCTGTCCTATCACCCACTCTCTTTCTATTATTCATCAATGATCTCCTAAATCTGACTCAATGCCCTATCCACTCCTATGCTGATGATACCACCTGCATTATTCAACAGCGTTCAACAGACGCCCAACCCAACAACAATTAAATGACTCAAGGCGAGATGCTATAGGACGCCTAACTTCTGATCTTTCACTTGTTTCTGATTGGGGCAGAGAAAACCTGGTTTTGTTCAATGCCTCAAAACTCAATTTCTACAACTATCTACTCGACATAACCTTCCAGACAACTATCCTCTCTTCTTCAATAACACTCAACTTCCCTCTCCTCTACATTAAACACACTCGGTCTATCCTTCACTAAAAATCTAAACTGGAAATTTCACATCTCTACTCTTGCTAAATCAGCTTCCAAGAAGTTAGGTGTCCTATGGCGTCTTCGTCCATTTTTCTCCCTCCCAGCTGCTTGCTCTGTACAAGGGCCTTATCCGCCCGTGTATGGAGTATGGCTCTCATGTCTGGGGATCCACACACAGCTTTACTAAACAAGGTGGAATCTAAAGCTTTTCGTCTTATCAACTCTTCTCCTCTAACTGACTGTCTTGATTCTTTAAGTCACCGCCGCAATGTTGCATCTTTATCTGTCTTCTACCGCTGTTTTCATGCTGTCTGCTCTTCTGAACTTGCTAACTGCATGCCTTCCCCTCCTGCGGCCTCGCTGCACAAGACTCTCTACTTCTTCTCATCCCTATTCTGTCCATCTTCCTAATGCAAGAGTTAACCAGTATCTTCACTCCTTCATTCCCTACACTGGTAAACTCTGGAACTCTCTACCTGTGTCTGTATTTCCACCTGCCTATGACTTAAACTCTTTCAAAAGAGGAGTGTCAAGACACCTCTTACGTTAACTGGACCCTCCTTTTAGATTTTTTTGTTTTTTCTCTTTATACTATTCCTCTTAACAGGGCCTGGCAACCAGCGGGATTTTTTTTTTCCAACTTTGTTTTCCCTTGGCCAGTGCCCTTGTAATGTAAAAAAAAAAAAAAAAAAATGAAGAAAGACTGAAGGAAATAGAATTACCAACCTTGAAGGATAGACAGGAAAGAGGGGACCTAATAATGATGTATAAGTTAGTAAACTGTACGGAAAGATAGATAAACAAGACCTGGTAATACTGATGGAGGATGGGGATAGATGAACAAGAGGACATTCCAGGATCATGAGAAGTCAGTGTCTAAGGAATGTTAAGAAGTTCAGTTTTCCATATTGGATGGTGGACATCTGGAATGGATTAAGTGATGAGATTGTAACAGCAGAAAGTGTGTGCAAATTTAAGGAAAAGTTAGATCAATGTAGATATGGAGACAGGTCACTATGAGGTCTACTCAAACCTTGTATTATACAACTAGGTAAATACACACAAAATTTATTGTACAACTACAAATGACATATAAAGAAATAGATACTGAGTGAGTTTTTGAGATTTTTAGAATGGTAATGTTGCGTGTAATGAAAGAAATGGTTAGGGTAAAAGTGAATACATTCTGTAAAGCAAAGTGAACAGAGAATGTGTAAAAATTATTGATTGGAAATATTTGCATGCAAGAATATTGGAATACAAGAAAAGAATATATACTTAGAATGTAAGAATGTAAAGAGTAGATGGAGATTTTGGATGATTAATGAGTAAGAAGTGTAGAGATTATCAAAGATGATACTGAAGGAGAAGAGTGAGAATAAATGTGAACAACAAAGTGAATGAGATGAAAGATAGTGATGGAAGTATGTCAAGAGAAACTGAGAAAATGATTGAAAAGTGGAAGAGATGAATTTTCATTTATGGAACAAATTAAGTAAGGAGGTAAGGTAATACAATTTAATTCTATTTTTTCCTACAGATTGAGGAGCACACAGACATCTTCTGCTTCATCATGCTGACACTGGGACTGGACCCATCACCATCACCCTCATAGATGTCTCAACTGACTTCAGTTTGTCACACTAGGAATCCTTCTGTGCCTCCTCAAGAATGTTATATTTCTTACTTGCCCATAAATCCACCCTCCCCAATTCCTTACCTGGATATACACCATCCTATCCCAAATGGCTGCTGTATGTTTCTTTCATGTTTCTATTAACTACAGTTTCCCAATCAAGATGTTTTTAACTAGTTCTTTCACTCTCTAACACCTCTGCCTCCTGGCTTTCGTCTTTGTGTGTATCTCTTGGCCACCCACTCAACATCTTTTTCACCAAAGGAAAGCTTGTCCATAATGGGTACAGTGACAAAGGTAAATTGGATATTCTTTGTACAAAATTTTTTTCATCTTTTTCTTTATTTTATGCAAACCAATTCAGTACATATCTATTTCAGTTGTACTTGAATTTTTTTTTTTTTTTTTTTGAGAAAATTGAAAAAAAAAATTCTTGGTGTTTATTATTATTTTTTCCAAGATACTAAGAACATTAAGGGCTTAATACTTGTGTTTGTCAATGTTTTATGTCATTTGATCATATTGAGTGTATTGACATTTTTTGGGGCTCATATGACTCTAAATCCTTCATTTTATATCATTAGATATACTACTGGTTATTAATTCATATTTTGGTGATTATACAGCTTTGTATCATATGTATGTTTGCCTTTTGAGTTGCAGTGCATTTGTGCATATTTTACATTACAAATAGAAATTCAGACATCCAGGAGTCTAGAGGCACTGCCATATTGAAGAAAGGCAAGGGTGGCAAGCACTGCAGTTCTGTACCTTCATAAAGTTGCAGGGTGCAAAATCAGTACATCTTGAAGAAACAAGAAATCTCTCCATCTCTTCATGGATACATCAGTGGAGTTAGTTGTTAAGATTCTGTGGTTGATTGGCATCACAATAGTGAAGACTATGACTTGTGGTGCCAATGCCAAGGCAGTTAATGATCTGTGTGAATTTCTGCTGTAAGAAATGCTGGTAGTGTGAGCAAGAAACTTTTTTATGTCACATTGATGAATTACAATAAAGAAAATATGCATGCAATTTTTTTATTGAAATAAGCCATAGTTACCTAGCCTTATTTTCTGATTGAAGACATAACTGAAGTGTCAGATCAGTTATTGATTGCTACTAAGTGAGATGGTTTGTTTGCATGCATGAGGAATAGTGAGGGGAAGATGAAATAAATGATGGTAAAACTGTCTGGACATGGGAAAAAGGATGGGAGGGAAATTGAGACAAAAAGAGTAATGTGAAGAGTTAAGGGATGGAATAAAAATGGTGAGAATGCTTGATATGTTCCAAGCAATCCATCTGTGAAAATTAAAATTGCACAGAGAATGCAGTCAACTTAAGTTGTATTTTATAGATGTTATGTTACTGATTGGTGAGATCATTGATGTCATTAGTGTGTATAAGTAAATATTAGGATTTCTGTATGATGTGCATATTGATAAGTCTCACACTGGTAGAAATCACATGAGTTAATGTAAAATAAAAATGTATATTTGCATGCATATTAGATATGCAAGAAATGGTACATTGAAAAGAGAGAAAACCTGCCTGTGGTTGCACACTGTATGGTAGGGCTGGAAGAATACTACTACCATATTTCATGCTCATTGTAGGAAATTATTAAAAGGAGCAGAGCAAAGGGAAAGGAAACTCTCTTGCTATACTCTATTTTTTTTCATTTCTATGATAAGTTGTGACATCCAGTCTGAGGTAACTTCTTAAAAGCGATACCAACTTTACATGTATATTTGGAAGGTTTACTTTTTGATTTCACTGATGCTAAGTAATGAAAGAAGCTATACATCACCAACTAGAAGTCATCTCAAGAAAAAGGGGAGGGAGAGAGATACAGTGCTTTGAAAATATAAGACTGAGAAAAGCTAGTTTTTTTTAGTTGGGATTTCCTACAGCTAAAAGATTATGTTTGTATCCCATTTCACCTCATAGATACTTCCAGCATCTTGTTAACATCACTTACTAATCAATCCTCTTGTGAGTAATTCAGTTACTTAAAAAATTTCTCAGAGTTCCTAACCTTTGATTTTTATATACTGTATTTTTCATTATAGACAGTGCAAATATTATGATACTTATCTCTGTCTTAAAAATTTTATTCGGTACCTACCAACTAAACACAACTTTCTGGATACAACTCTAACTTTTTAAGAACTTTCCACTGTGAACATTCTAAGGTTGTTCTTCATTAAGTCTTGACTAGAAATACACAGAGCTTCTGTAAACCTTGTTAGATCTCATGAAGTTTGGTGCTCTAAGTCTTTTCTATTAATTCTCTTTTTGCACCTCAATGCATGTCTGTATGTAGGAGATTTCACCTTTACAACTCATCTAAATAATGTTATAAATTATTAATCTCATTGACTCTTCTCAAAGCTACACTACTGCATCTCTTACACAATGTTATTTTCATGATTACTCTTGTGAACTTGCTAAGTCAATGCTTTCTCATGTCCCAATGTCACAAGCTTATTGCACTCTCTCTCTCTCTCTCTCTCTATTTTGGAATTAAAGTGGCAAGTCTGTAAATCAATGATTCAATAATTCATTAGGGAAATTGATACTACAGTAAGATTTCCAGAATTTAGTTTTTACCTTTTAACTGACTTTTATATCTTTACTTCAGTGGTATATACTGCTGAGGCTTTGGCCATGTGCTTTATATGTTGTGTATGTAGTAGTGAAGGAAGATAAAGTTTTTATTTTTTGAATCACAAGAATTGGAATCCACTTTCATAAGCAATAATTTTGAACATTCATGAATCTTAAATAATTTCCTTACATGCAGTAGCAAAAAAATTGTTTGAATTTACAGTTTAGGCTCAGTCTTCCTTAATTTTCCAAGGCTGTTCCCTAATTTAATTTTTTAAACTTGGTAAGTGATACCTTTGCATTTATGTAGAATGTTAAAGTTTATTCTCTGGAACAGAATTTGACAAAAAAACAAAACAAAAAAAAAACATGCAATGGGTTAGGTATAGAAAGAAAAGAACTCACTGTGTGCTTGAAGGATACAACAGAGATGGGCAAGGGAGAGAGATCCTGTGATGTGACAAGGATATGAGAGAGAGAGAGAGAGAGAGAGAGAGAGAGAGAGAGAGAGAGAGAGAGAGAGAGAGAGAGAGAGAGAGAGAGAGAGAGACATGACTGCCTGAATGTGACTAGGATGAGAATACATAGCTAAGGTGCTCCAGAATAAGGTGAAATAATGAGAGAAGGAGTGGGCCTTGTGGGTATCATATCAGATGTTGTGAGAATCAAACAAGCAGCACGCAGGCAGTGCATGAAGGCCGTCAGGGAATGCAGCAATGGGTTGGGACACGCAGACACAGCAGACACCACCACATCTGCTGACACATCTGGGGGCACCACAGTCCTCAGGAAGTCACCAATAGCAGTGTGGTTGACTGTCATGTCTGGCTTGAGCTGCATATTGGAAGAACACTTCAAAAAACAGTTTACATAGTAGATATTCTTAGGTTTATAGCATAGCAGGAATTAAATTAGTGAAATCTACATAATCCTCCAAAAATTAGTCTTGATCTTTGTATATTTTTCATACATTTGAAAAGGTATTTATTACTGAAACTGCGTAATGTTCAGAAAAAAAAATAATACTGAACAATAAAGATTTAAAAAAAGAAATTAAGAGAGCACCCATCAACAGAATGGTAGCAATATGTAATCTAGTGCATTTAAAATTTGCATTAGGGTATATAAGAAAATAATGCACTGCACTTTAACACAAACCTCCATTTTTTTCTTTTTACTACTTCATCACAACTTAATATAACTAATGCACCTCCTTAGCACCACACAGAAACACCTGCTGACTACATAGTATGTAATATTATTACATTGTAGGTACCATTACAAAGACAATTATTATACTACTGCAAAACAGCCAGCCACATCACTCCCTTTCTACACCACAAGGTTGTGTACTGCTTTTCACTGCCAGAATTAAACAGAACTGCATGCTTAGCCACATGCTACTAGAATCTTATACAACAACCTTGTGGCTTGTATCTCACCAACTAAGTCACACAGCACACTGCCTCTCTACTGCACTTTACACCACATCAAACAAGCAGGGCAGGACTTACCAGGCCAGTGACATTGAGGGCACAGAAACGAAATGGAACCATGTCTGGCATTGGCATTGGGATGACAGGTAAGTTCACTAGAAAAGAAAGGAAAGAAGACTTAAGCTGACTTATACATGGTACATAACATCAGTGCAGGTGTGTTTGTCAATGGAAAGTTTGGACACTAGTCACACTACAGCAGTATACAGGATTTGATTGATTTTTTTTTTTTTCACTTGTACCCACTTTTCTTACTATATAAGTAATTTATCTTCATCATTGTAATACATATTTGTTACACCAGGCAAAACCTGAATATCTAAAATTTACTTTTAACATTACCTTGTTTGTTAATTTTTTTTCTAAAGATCATCTATATATAAGAAATGTTACCCTGATAGTGCTTAAATTACCCTCAAACAAAGTAATTACATTTTGGGCTTGCCTATGGGATCGGGGGCTGAGCTTGTGTTACCCATTATACCATTGATGAGTGATGACAACCTCACACCGTATCCTATATGTTGATTTCTTGTACTTTTTTTTTTTTTTATCATCAATGACAAACAGTTCTGTCCAATCATTTAGTTACTGAAATCCTCAAATAAATAAGAATATCATAATTTCCTGTCTCTTCCATAGTTATTTCTTCTCGTAATCTTTATTCTAAGCTTATCTTTGTGGAAAAATCAGAAACTAGGGCTAAAATTCCACCTAATTGCAGATAATAATGGTGGAAATCAATATTGTTCTCGGTTCTGAAGCAAAACTGTGGGGAGTAGAAATATTAATTAAACAAAAACGTTTCGACTCCATCCTTCTTGTAGTATTGTTGTGAGTCAAGTCCTTTCATACATGGAAGCTCTTTGTCCTTTTTCGAAATTTGAAGTTTTACATAAACGACGCCTGGCGTTTTGAAGCAGCAAATGAAAGTTTGAAACCCGCCACGCCTCAGTAGGCAGATGTGAGTTGTGCCACGCCACGTTGAGTTTGTTTCTTCCGTTGTCAGGGTGCTGTGGTGTGGGTCAAGGATTGCATCTAAGTTGTGTCGTTGAAGGAGTGCACTTGAATCCAGCCCCAATATTGCAGCAGACTGGCTTTGTTATTTTCTCCGTTATATCAAGAAGGATGCATGCGTGCCGTGTGGTTCACGTGACATGTGGTGACCAAACCACCACCGCCAGCCGCCAGGTAGCCCCGGGACAGGCCCATTGGGCCATCCATCATGCTGCCATCCTTGGCCCAGGAGCTAAGAACAGTCTTCATTGATGGTGCAAGGAAAGTGTAAAACGTCGACGAACGAAAAGTAAGTAGAAATTAAATTGGCACTGTCCCCGAGGAACCGTCCCGCGCGCATTAAATTGTCTTCGAAAAACAGTATTTTCTGTATTTCAAGGCTAGACCATTTCATTCTCCATTTTTACGTGATTTGAATTTGTGTGGTAACTGTTTGTCGGCAAAATAAAACAGTGTACCGCATTACCAGTCTAACAGGCTTTGACCACGGTGGTGACTGGTGATGTGTACTACTCTTGGCTGCCCCTGCATGCTCTCGTGCCGCCACACGCCGCTCACTCCTCACACTGATCATATCACTTTCAATCTCGAAATAATCTACATGTTTCGAAATTAAAATTAATCTGACCTCTTAAATCTAAACGAGGCTTTATCCTGTAGCCTAGTGATTCCCAGCCTGCTTCAAGTTCTTTTTCTATTGAGTAATTACACACGAGGCGTATCTTGTGCCCCATTGGATAAATTTAGTCTTTAACCATACTCTCACTTCAGGATGAAACAATTTTTCTTGTGGTTTTTGACCTGTTTTGAATGAATGCGCTTCGTTTCCATCGCAGATAAGTTTTTTTTATTTATTTATTTTTATTCCCCTCCGCCTGAAAAACACGATCCATGTCCTTAATGTACTGCATTGCGAAGAAAGCAAGAAAAGATTAATACAAAACATACCAAAATGTATCAGAAGAAAATTTTTTGTTATCACAAAGTACCACAAAAGTAACAATCTAAAATTTTGACTTACTGCTGTGGAGATCGAGTACTCGCCTCCACTGTCTATTGAAACTTATCTATATAAACAAAACTAACCTAACCCTAACCTAGCTAACATAACGTAACCTAACCTATGTAATGTTGAGTTGAGGCGACATGCATATGTCTTCAGAAAAAAATAACTTTATCTAACCCAATTAAACTGATCCAACCAAAGCAAACTAATCTAACCTGATCAGCAACACTAAGAAATTAATATGAAGTTGTTACCTTATTTCTTTTCGTAAAATCTGCCGATACAATGGAAATAATTGAGACGACATTCAGCCCATGCAGACATCTTCCATAGACTGATTTGGATTTAATTCAAGTAGCTTCTCTCAACAAACCACTCTGATTGGCAAAATTTATAATGTTTAATTTTTATTGACCAGTGGCTGCATGGCTCAAACAAAAGAACCAATCACCTTGATTGATTTCATGCATGTGCTAATAATTTGAAAATATGCATACATACAAGAATGAACAGACCTAACAGCATTCCTCAATGCCTGTTGGTCCATTGCATGCATGGATGTCACACTGTATTAGCTCCTTCCCTCCAAAAATAGTAAATCTAAAAGTTGTTGTCAGTGTTATAAACAATTTGTGATGGACATGTATGGGTTCAAATTACTTAGAATGAGAAGCTCTATATGATGAGAAGGGCAAGAAAAGGCAAGTGGCCTTTGGAAGGAATCGTGCATCCTTTAGTGCACCTAGTCCCAGGTTGGCTGTTACTTTCCTGCACACCCTAAAATTATTGACCAAGTTCAACTGTTTAAATTCTCAGTATTCCTCTACTTTGTTAATGATCTCTTGTATGTTAGGTATAATGTTATACTTTATTGATTTTTTAAGGCATACACCTGTATTGCTGCAATGCCATATGTTATCTTTGCTTTTCATATTTTCATGTTTCCCTGTTTATGGCTTCTGACTCTTCAACTTCTATTTTGTGTAGGATGTGATGGGTTCTGAAATAAGATTAAGCTATATGGCTGCCAAGTCTCAAGGCCTATTCCTGATTAAATATTTTTGGATCAGCCCTCCCCTGTTTTATTTTGAATAGTAGGTACTATATATATAGTATTGTACATACACATGGGTGCAAGGCTGGGCTGTGTGGGGAGTTGTGGGGTTTGGTTGGCAATGAGGCAGGCCTGGAAATCTAATGATAACGGCTCACTGGAGTTTGTTGCATCTGTATCAGGGTCAGGGAAGATGCCAGAGCACACTTCAGCTCGTGTCTCACATTCATCGTCGTCCACGTCCTCCCCACAGCCCATGTCTGTTGAAAAGTTATGGTTGAAACTGAAAGTTGGTAAAGTTAGCACTCAACAGATGGACACATGTGGGGTGAGAGTAACCAAAGACTATTCTTAATTCAAGAATGTAGCATGGTCTTGGTGTTTATTAAAGTCATATGATTAGAATGTAATTTTGGCCTCAGAGCAAATGGCATGGCATCAACTATTGGAAATTTGATTGTTTTACCTTAACCCAGAACATCTTAGTAAAGCACACAAATCTACTCCTACTAAGACATATGCATCCATGAGTTGTATTGTGGTAACATGTATAGATTAATAACAAGGGAACGGGAGTTACAAGAGATATAGGGAGAGGTGTTAAGTGTTGCTGCTGAAGGATGAGGAAGCTAACTTATGTATGTCAATTTTTTTAAAAGTAACATAACAGTTTTTTCATGTCTGTAAGGATCACATGGTGACCTTGCAATTGCCATCTCTCTTTTTCAGGCAAGTGTCTTGACTTTGTATAGTTAGATCTACCATACTATTACCATCCTTTGTATTCTATCTCGCTCTTCTGTACTCAAGCTAAAGATTGTGGTGGGTTGGTGACCTGTCCACCCATGGTAATTTTTCTCATTCTTTAAGTGGTGAGAGGAATTCATAGATGCAGTATTAATTTGCCCTTTACAGGTGGGACTGGCATCAGGCAAAATTCAGCTGTAGGGAGTACTCAGAGCTGCTCTGGTTTGTTTGGTACTCTGGGGATTTCCATTAATGTTTCCACTTGACATACAATTCCTACTAAGTCTGGGCACCTCTGAGGTTTGGTATAGGTTGTGGAGAAACTCATACTGCCATCATATCCACAGTGGGCCTGGATGTGGGTAACCCTGATGTGAAAACTGCTGTTGCTGATTATGAGATATTGGTGTGCCTCAGCCTAGCCAGCTGTGAAGTACCAGTTGTTGCTAATGTAACCACTAGTCTACATAAATCCCTCTTATCTGGGCTTGTCTGCCAGCCATAAATCACCAATTGTTGCTGATATAAGCACTGCATAAATTACTTTTATCTGAGTTTTTCCTAAAGTTTCCTTGTTGTCATTTTGTGATTTGCTGTTGCTATTTAAAATGCCATCAGTCACCCTCTTCAGATGAATTATTTTGAAATATGTGTCAGATATGATGATAATGTATTGGTTTGATGTGTGAATAAGATTGAGACCATTCACTTCATTGGACACCCTCCTGTGTTGCTCAAAAAGGGGGTCCAATGACTGCTAACCACTTGGTGGAAACTGCAGCATCTTGGCTGTCCACATTCTGTAAATGGAAGTTTTTGATCATATTGCTGTCAAACAGAAATCTTGAGGTAACGTCACTCATCCACACTTAAACTGTTTTGCAGCTTGCTTTATTGAGTTGTGGACAACTGTACTTAGATTTCATAATTCAAGTGCTTTGAACTTTCAGAAAGACGGTTATGGGTGCTTTTCAAATTGATAGTGCAGAACCCCATCATAGTCTGTCATTAGAATCATGAAAATAGAAATTAGTTGAGATGCCCAAATGTTTGAGAAAGTAGGTTATATTATGTGGAAACTGTCACTACATACAAGTATGTACAAGGAATTCTTATGTACTTTGTTGCTCTTTTCCTTTTCATGGTTTCCCTTTTTACAGAAACAGTCTATTGCCTTTTTAGTGAGCCAGGAGACCTATGCCCATGTGAGAGCATTGAGTTGACTGAAGACACAGGCTTGGGTACCTACAGCTTATCACAGGGGTATTCAATTAAAAGTCACTGAGGTCCAGTTCTTAAAATTTCCCCCAAGTAAAAGGTCCGAACGGAAGTCCAGCTTGTGTCTTATAGCCGTTCCCTATGTCGACATTTTCATATGGATTCAACAGTATTTATTGTCTATTTTCAATGCAGGAAATGTTTAACAGAGTGCACAGCTAGCTCTTTTGCCCTAAATAAAAGTAGTCCCAGGCAAATAAATTTAAGGCCTTTATTTCAGATTAAAGAAAACAGAAATCTCAGAATAAAATAAATTGCGAGCAGAGCCAAAAAACCCTTTTTTCTCTCAAATTAATGAGGTCCCAGCCACCCCGCTCTCACCCCCACCCCACACTATACACTGCCCGCGTGTCGCCTGCTGGCTGCCACCGTCCACCACCTCGTCACCATGGTGAAAGGTGCATGCCACCCAGATACCCACCACGCCCTTTGGTCATACCTGCCACCCTGCATATTAGCTTGACCTTCCTACTGCAGGAAATTGAGAGTGTTCACGCTCTCACTGGCCTGTTGACACCCGCCAGCGTTGCACGGCGCCCAGCCACCCGCCACACCCTCCCTCCCCGCTGTCACCCGGCCGCAGATTGGTCACGGGTCCGGACAGAACCATCGCTCGGTCCGGATCCGGACCGGGGTCCGCCATTTGGTGATGCCTGGCTTATCACATGCTCATAATCTCCTTGTGTCATGATACTGCACGACACAGTAAAGCTTTGCATGTGTTTTTTACAAGTTTCTCTCTTCTCTATACTTTTGGTTGCTGGTTTTTCATTGTTTTAACCAACATAGAGAAAAAAATTGTTTGTTGTACTTTATCATTTTTGGAGCTTATGAAAGGTTTTGATTGAATAAGACATTTACTGTTTTGACATGTGTATTTATAACATGATACCACACTTTGGAGGAGCAAGTGAGATGTGATATTGCTGATGTTTAGAGGAGTAAAATCAGATGCAGATGAATAATAGAGTTTTCCCTCTCCACTTGCAATACAGACAGCTTTTCCTCAGCCTCAGTAGACATACCTTCTAACACTGAATAAGAGAAGTGGCCTCTACTCTTACCTCCTCCTTTTCTACTTGACTGTGGTGGGACATATACACTGACAGAATCACTACACTTCTCTTTGACATCATCTTATCCCCTCAGCAAAGTCACATTGTTCCGATTTGTTCTATATGTTATAACCTAGATCAGTGGTTCGCAAACCCAGGGTTCTATGAAAACCTTTCAAGGGTTCCTTGGCAAAAATCTATATATGCTTGACAAAACCTTAGTTTTATTTATCATACGAACAGGAATGGATGAAATTAGATATGAAAGGAATTACATGAGGGTGGTTCTGCTCTATCTATATTGGATGAAGGGGTTGTAGGGGGCTCTGCCAAATACCAGAAGTATGATAGGGTTCTTTAAGTTTGAACCATCTTGCCTTTCATCATTGTGTTATCCTCTTTTAGTGTATATGCTTTACTTCGAATAGTGTCATTTGACCTTTGATGTGTGGCACTTATTTTGACTCTTCATTCTCAATATCAATAACACCTTTGAATCATACATTAGTTCATGCCTTTCTTAAGATTGTGCGTTCATGGCCAGTACTTGGCTGCTTAGGATAGCCCTTCTCCACACATTTGCCATAATGTTGAGCAATTTTTCATTTATTTTGTCTTGAAATTGTATTGATCTGATTCCAATACATTGTTACAATTGCTAGCATGTTGACTCACAGTAAGAAATGTGTCATACCTTAACTCAGTCAATTGGTTGGTATATTTTGCATTTGTAATAGGTGGATATCTTCATATGTTTGAGATCATCTTTGTGTGGATGAAAACACATGTGGAATAAAGAGTTAAAACGAAAATTGAATATAAGGCAACACCGTTCTATAGCAGTCACTAAAAATATTTGGCAAGAAATTATCTGAAATGAACATTAAGGTCTTGAAATGAATATCTTTAGTGATTACTACAAAATGATGATGTCTTATATTCTTATTCAAGTTTTTTTTCTTTTTGTCTCATGATGCATCCACCATAATGTATTGTTGGTAATGGGCTCACTTTACATAGATTGCATCTCTCCGTCTCGTCTCGTCTCTCTCTCTCTCTCTCTCTCTCTCTCTCTCTCTCTCTCTCTCTCTCTCTCTCTCTCTCTCTCTCTCTCTCTCTCTCTCTCTCTCTCTCTCTCTCTCTCTCTCTCTCTCTCTCTCTCTCTCTCTCTCTCTCTCTCCATAGTGTGTACCAATGTATGTTTCTAGTGACTTTGGTGTGTACCACGTACTATATTGTTAAGGCGGGTTCACGCGTGCCAATTTGCAACTGAAATTTTACGTCGATAGAGTTTCCGACTCAAAATCCGTGTCTAGCGATTGGAGAAACCAAAAATGTACGAAATAGCGCGACTCTCCTAGAGCTGTTTCCCTCAGTGCAGTGTGTTGTTGGAGGTGAGGACTGAAGTCTTGTCAGGATTTAATTTGATCGCAATTGTGCATAGTCTTAAGATTAACAATTTTCTTAAGAGAAATGTAGGCTAATTTAGTGTGGTAAACACTCCTTTCTTTCCTTCTGCTTAGCCAGGCATTTTCTTTTCTGTTGACTCTTCCTGTACGCCAAAAGAAGAGCAACCACAGCTTCAGCATTGTCACTGGAGAAAGACATCTTGGCGGGTAGCTGTTTTACATTCACTTCCCGCCAAGGCGCCAACTAGTCGATACTTTCCAGTCGCTACGTTTGACACTTTCCGACTAGGAGGATGAATCGGAAACTCTACTGACGTAAAATTTCAGTCGCAAATTAGCACGTGTGAACCAGCCTTTAGTATCTAAAAAGTTAATTGTTTCCGCTTGGTGTTCACTTACATTTAGACTTGTATCCTTTACCTGTTTAGTGTTATGGGCATTCACTGGTATTTAGAACACACAAAAAAAAGCTCAGTCACGCAAGAGGGAGAACAAGTTACGTTTTGTTATTTCTAGACTGTAATGCAAGGAAATGTGTCTAGAAAGTTATAAGTTGTCAGGAAAATTATTGTCAGCTGACCACTTACCAGTGATGGCTGGCGTGAAGAAGGGCGAAACGAACTCCACATCAGACGGGGCGGCGACAACCAGCGCTGTCGCCGCCACCACGAGACACGCGCTCATCCGCACCAAGGCCGTCGCCATCCTGAGGGAGACACGCTTTATTACTTTGCAGCTTTGGGATTGTAAAGAACTTTAAATTCAGGGACTACATTTTCAAACGTTGTGGCGTCTTATCCAAACTTACTCCTAAAGACTCAAGTAGTGAAGTTATTAGTATACTACTTCAGATATTTTGATGAAGTTACAGGGTTTAATAGGAATTATTAGAGGTTTTTCAAGGGCGCGATCACTATTTTTGATAATATGACCGAAGTTACGGGGTTTAATGGAAGTTATTGCAGGTTTTCAAGGGGTTCATAAGTACTATTAATATTCTGACGATAGTTGTAGGGTTTTAATGGAAGGCATTGCAGGTTTTTCAAGAGGTTTATAACTACTCGATATTTTGACTTAAGTTGCAGGGTTTAATGGAAGTTATTGGAAGTTTTTAAGGTGGGTTCATAACTACTACACTTAATATTTCGAAGGAAGCTACAGGGTTTAATGAAAGTTATTGGAGATCTTCAAGGGGTTCATACTCTTGATATTTCAAAGAAGATAATGCATTGTTGTCGCTCATTCAAATTTCTTACATGTTTCATATCTTGATTCTTGGGTTACAACATCATCAATGACGGAAAAACTTCCACAAAAACCAAGTAATCTCTCTGACTTGCCTAAGTAATGGTTATGAAAGTCAGTTTAAATGGTTTCAAAATGTGGTCCTCGTTATATCGTTCGGACAGTATTACAGGCGTGTGGAAGATCGTTATCGTGTATAGCATGCGAACTGAACAATGGTGGCTTGGAGTGATGAGACGTAATGAAGAGCGTGAATCGGCCCGTTCAGACTACGCACTGTTCACACTTAAACACTCACTAAGTGGGATATAGACACATGAAAAAAAAAGACTGAAAAGAAAAGGAAGCCTGAAGTGAAAAGAAAAGGAAGCCTGAAGCAAAGAGTATGAAACGGTTAGCGATACTTGGGAAAATGGGAATAAAGTGTATGTAATAAAGAACGAGAGAAATGTTGCTATATCAGTGTGAAATAGACAGAAGACAGGAAGATGGGTATGATGTAGGATTAAAAGGGAAAATGTAGTTGAATATAAGGAGCAAAAAGTGAATGAAATATAGAACAAGAGGAATTTATAAAGCAGAGAATGTTAAATGATAACATGCAGGTAGCAAAGAGGAGGAAATGGATGTAATATAGGGTGAAAGTGAAATGTATAGCGGGGACATGAAACGAATATTACAGGGAGAAAGTAGAGGCAACGGAAAACACGAATTGCATACTTTAAAGGCCCGCCGATGTGACTGACCTTAATGCCCACCGTGTAATTTCACTGGCCTCACCTTTCCTTGAGAGACGTGGGAACAACACTGGGAAGAGCAGGACAGGGCGAGAAGTCACAAGATAGCGGATCTCATCACAAGACCATGACGCAGCCACAACGCATCTTGAAAGTCCGTGTGACTGAGAATTAATCCAGCGGGGACAGGCAGCAGCACGGTCTAGCTGTACACCATGAGCAGCATCATGTCTTCCCGGCACTTACGACATGTTGAGGGTTTGCTTTTCCCCAACTGTCGTCAAGACTTTAGTAGGAGTGATTTCATTAAGGGAAGTTGCTACATAAGAATGGGAAGAGTAACGTGTATTGTTGTTTTCTCGTTCATTTTCCGGTCACTGCTCCCAGGGAATGTTTTCTCGTATGTTCACATCACTCTTTTTCACACACACACACACACACACACACACACACACACACACACACACACACACACACACACACACACACACACACACACACTTGAAAAATAGTTATTAGGTTTGTACATTTTATCTTGCCATCTTCTGGTGATGTTCTCAAAGTTTCTTAATATATCTTATTATCCTTCGATATTGTTGTAACATTTATTTTCTCTCTCTCTCTCTCTCTCTCTCTCTCTCTCTCTCTCTCTCTCTCTCTCTCTCTCAAAACAAACAACTTATTAGAAGCTTACACACACACACACACACACACACACACACACACACACACACACACACACACACACACACATAAACAAGACTGATATTTATTCTACTTTTTTGTTAGGTGCTTCGAAAGGAGAGGGCGGGTCAGCTTCAGAACTGCGCCGGTGTGCTTCGTAATCCTCGTGAAGTAAGTGAAATGTTGCTCTGAAAAATTAACATTGTCTTGCTTGAGGTCTCGATAGAATACAATTGTCCTCACTGCCCACAGAGATGGAATTTCGTGAGGTTATATTTTTTTTTATTTAATTTTTGTTTGTTTTGTACTTATGGAGTAGCATCCTTTTTAACTCTCACAAAGATCACGAAAATGGTCTGCAACACTTTAATAACTGGATTTTTAAGACGTAAAAATTGATGTATTATGAACACCCAAGCATTTGAGAGTTCAGTCCACGTGTAAGATTTATTTATGTGTATTGTTGTTGCGCTTATTATTATTATTATTATTATTATTATTATTATTATTATTATTATTATTATTATTTGACTGACTCTCTCTCTCTCTCTCTCTCTCTCTCTCTCTCTCTCTCTCTCTCTCTCTCTCTCTCTCTCTCTCTCTCTCTCTCTCTCTCTCTCTCTCACGAAAAAAAAGATAAGAGTTTCTGATAATTTCACCCTTTCCAATCCTTTATTCAGTTCTCTTCGTAATACTCCCGCTTTCGTGTAAATAATTGCTTCATTGTCTCATTATGAAGAAGGGAAAAAAAAGCATTGTATTCTTGCTTAACTGTACACACCTACTTTCCGTCACTCCTTAGTAGATTAATTACCCGAATATCTTCACAATCTTCCTTGTTCTTATGAAAGGCATAGATCTTGCTTTTCTTTCTCGTTTATTTTATTTACCTCTTTTTTTGTAATTTCTTCGTTGGTTTTCCCGTATGCACTCACCTTTTTCCTTCATGACTGGCTTTTTTTCCTTGTTCTTAACATTAGTGTATGCTTTTTTTTTTTTCTTTTCGTCATGTTTATCTTATCGTCTTTCATTAGTTGAACAGTTTATTCCATCACTCCCCTTTTTAATTTTTTTCTTATTTTGTCTTTTCGTGTGTGTGTGTGTGTGTGTGTGTGTGTGTGTGTGTGTGTGTGTGTGTGTGTGTGTGTGTGTGTGTGTGTGTAATTCACCTCGGTCATCTGCTGGTCACTCAGCCAGTCTTCCCCACTACGGAGCGAGCTCAGAGCTCACAGACCGATCTTCGGGTAGGACTGAGACCACAACACACTCCACACACCGGGAAAGCAAGTCCACAACCTCTCGAGTTACATCCCGTACCTATTTACTGCTAGGTGAACAGGGGCCACACATTAAGAGGCTTGCCCATTTGCCTCGCCGCCCCGGGACTCGAACCCGGCCCTCTCGATTGTGAGTCGAGCGTGCTAACCACTACACTACGCGGTGTGTGTGTGTGTGTGTGTGTGTGTGTGTGTGTGTGTGTGTGTGTGTGTGTGTGTGTGTGTGTGTAATTCACTGTTTGATCTGCTGCAGTCTCTGACGAGACAGCCAGGCGTTACCCTACGGAACGAGCTCAGAGCTCATTATTTCCGATCTTGGGATAGGTCTGAGACCAGGCACACACCACACACCGGGACAACAAGGTCACAACTCCTCGATTTACATCCCGTACCTACTCACTGCTAGGTGAACAGGGGCTACACGTGAAAGGAGACACACCCAAATATCTCCACCCGGCCGGGGAATCGAACCCGGTCCTCTGGCTTGTGAAGCCAGCGCTAACCACTGAGCTACCGGGCCGTGTGTGTGTGTGTGTGTGTGTGTGTGTGTGTGTGTGTGTGTGTGTGTGTGTGTTTACCTATTTGTGTATTACAGGGCCCGAGCTAAGCTCTCTGTGTCCTGTCTCCTTGTCCACTCCTGTCATATCTCTCTTTCATCTGATTGACACACACGCGTCAACGACATCACTGCTCAGTTTATTCCACTTATCAATACTACGATGCGGGAAACTGTATTTTCTCACGTCATTTAGACAGATGTCTTTTATTAGTTTTTTCCATGTCCTCGGAGATGATTACTTGTGGTCACCTTTATCAACTCTGTCCAATATGTCAATCTTGTTCACCAATTTATACATAGTTATCATGTCTCCTCTTGTTCTTCTCTCTTCTAATGTGGTCAGCCCCAGCTTCCTCAGTCTTTCCTCATAGTCTAACTCCCTGAGTCCTGGTACCATCCTTGTTGCCAGCCTCTGTACCCTTTCCACCTTCTTCACATTTTTCTTCATATGCGGTGACCAGACAAGCTGCATATTCTAACTGGGGTCTTATTAAGGTGCATAATATCTTCTTCATCATTCCTTCATCTAGGTAGTGGAATGCAAGGCCAATATTTTGAAGCATGTTATATGTTTTCCAAAATATCTTGTTAATGTGTTTCTCCGGTGACAAAGTGTTTTGCACAGTTACTCCTAAGTCTTTCTCCTCATTGGTCTCTTTAATTTTCTCATCACCCAGCCTGTAATCCCTGTTTGGTCTGTATCTACTTCTTCCCATTTTCATAACATGGGTCTTGTTTATATTAAATTCCATCTGCCACTCTTTACTCCACTCATATATTTTATCAAGATCTTCCTGTAACTTGTTACAATCTTCCACATTCTTTACTCTCCTCATAATTTTAGTATCGTCCGCAAACATGTTCATGTAACTGTCAATTCCTACTGGCATATCATTAACATAAATAAAAAACATGATGGGACCAAGCACTGACCCTTGTGGAACTCCACTGGTTACCTTCTTCCACTCGGACTTCCTTCCTCTCACCACTGTTCTCATTTCTCTTCCCATTAAGTAATTTTCCATCCATTTTGCTAGTTTATCATTTACTCCTCCAATCTTCTTTAGTTTCCACATCAGTCTATTGTGTGGTACTTTATCAAAGGCCTTTCTCAAGTCCAGGTAGATAGCATCCACCCATCCCTCTCTATGTTGTAGTATGTCAGTCACTCTTGAATAAAAACATAATAAATTGGATACACGATCTTCCTTTTCTGAAACCAAACTGCCTTTCACTCAGAATGTTTTCACTTTCTAGATACTCACTCCACTTAGCTTTAATTACTTCTTCACATACCTTGCACAATATACTAGTCAACGATACTGGTCTATAATTTAACGGTTCCATTCTACTACCATTCTTATATATAGGCACAATGTCAGCTCTTTTCCACTCTTTCGGGACTAATCCTGTTCGTATGGAGGTTTCCACAATATCAAATATGGGGTTCAACAATTGATCCTTACATTCTTTTAGCAACCTCCCAGATATGCCATCAGGCCCCATTGATTTATTAATATCCAGATTGCTTATAATTTTCCTTACATCTTCCTTAGTAACCATGATGTCCTGCATTTGCTTTATTTCCGTAGGCCTTCCTCCCATAAAATGCTCCTCCTTTGTAAACACTTTGCAAAAGTTGTCGTTCAAAATTTCAGCTATATCTCCAGCATCCTCATATACTTCTTCCCATTTTTACCTTTTCTATTGCCTCCCTTTTATTTAGTTTTCCATTTATGAATTTGTAAAACATTTTGGGTCACTATCACAGTTTTCCACCACCCTCTGTTCATATTCCTTCTGTGCTGTTCTCCTTACTTCAACATATCTATTCCTTGCTGTTTTGTAAACTTCTCTTGATAATACATCACTGTTTTTCTTAAGTTTCTTCCATGCCTTTTCTTTGTTCTTTTTGCTTCTTCACAATTTCTATTAAACCACTGTTTATTATTTAAAGTCCTCTTTCTGTGATATGGCACAAACTTTTCACAGCAGAGTTATATAAATCCATAAATTTATCGTATTTCAATTGCATATCACTTTCCTGGTATACCACGGACCAGTCAATTTCATTAAAGAACTCCCTTATATGGTTATAATTTGCCCTAAAATAATTTAATTTTTCCTCCCTGTGCTCCACAATCTTATTCGTGCTTAATTCTGTATCCAGCTCAAAGCTTAGGACATCATGATCGCTTTACCCCAAGGGACATTCATGTTCAATTTCCTCTTTCAAAGAGATGCCCCTGGTAAATACCAAATCCAACCTTGCTGCAACATCTTGTCCCCTGCACCTTGTTGGTGATCTCACCCACTGTGTCATCAAGTTATTTGTTGCTACCTTTAACAATTCCTCTGCCCACTCACCACCATTCACCACTTCGTAGTCTTCCCACACTATTTCTTTACAATTAAAGTCTCCGACTATCATCACTCTATCCTTTCTGATGAGTTCTTGCTTCATTCTGTCTAGAGTATTTCTCATCACCATTTGGTACTGTTCATATTCCCAAGCACTGGTTCTGGGTGGTATGTATACTGTTATAATATTAATGTCCCTCTTGCCATCTGTTATAAGCATACTTATCACTTCCTCATTTCTCTTACTATAGTTCACCTCCTTCACTATCAGATCTTCCTTAGTAAGAACCATTATACCACCACCTCCTTTATTTTTTCTATCATTTCTCCATACTTTGTAGTGTTTTACAACAAACCAGTCTAGCTTTATTTCGGGCCTTAGCTTTGTTTCCACCACACACATTATGTCCGGTTCATTGTTTCTTAGGTAATCCATACATTCTAGCCTCTTAGACAGAAATCCCTCTATATGTGTGTGTGTGCGCGCGCGTGCATGTGCATGTGCGTTCACATGCGGGTGCCCATCCGCCCGCCCGCCCGAACCACCTTATAATTATTATGATAATGAAACTCCTTTTCCTGACATTTTCTCATTATTTAAAGTAGGAGAAAATTGAAGAAACAACGAAACAGGAACTTGAGCAGTACCTGTGAAAAAAAAATCACCTCTGTTGAAATCGAAATATTGTATGATAAACCGCCTTTAATGCCATGGTTTAAGTCATCGGCTTTTTAAATATGTACGCTCATCACTGTTAAGTGGCTGCATATAGGCCCTCCGCAGTGTCCACGTGATTAGCATCTATAACGATGCACTGCGTTTTTGAGGTTCATTTTATCTTTACAAATATATTGGATGTCTTGTCAAGTAACACACTCAACCACAACTGCTCCTTTCACTCCCTCCTTCCCTCCTTGCCAATTCTTAGTGTTCATATGAAATGTCTCATAATTTCTAGTTCATGGCATCAAAAACGTGTGACTAGTCTATTTCTTGAGTTGAATCATTTGATCTTTCAGTATCGTGGGTATTGTGTGACTTTTTCACACCGAATATCTTATACGAATATCTTATATCTACGGTGTATCCATTAGAAGACTCTCTCTCTCTCTCTCTCTCTCTCTCTCTCTCTCTCTCTCTCTCTCTCTCTCTCTCTCTCTCTCTCTCTCTCTCTCTCTCTCTCTCTCTCTCGAATTGGATCCTCAGCACGGTGATATATATATATATATATATATATATATATATATATATATATATATATATATATATATATATATATATATATTATATATATATTTATATATATCAGGAGGAGGTAATTTACTCCCAGCGAGATCTAATAGAACTAGTTCAAGGGATGCTGTGAACTTTCCATTAAAGCTAGTTGTGATCTCGCTGAACGTGTTTCCCTTTGTGTCTCACAACTCACAGCAACTCACAGCCTGCCCTCTAAAGACAACTCTCCTTCTTTACATAAAACTACATGCACTTACCCCACACACACTCCCTTCACTTAAAATTCAAAATTCAAAATGACGACTCCAAATCCAGCCTCAGAGATAAGGGAATGAGCCAAAAGTTAAAATTAGAATTTGATACCAGGAAATGCATTGTAATGGAAATGGGTAAACGTAATAGAAGACCTACGTGGGAATATGAAATGGGAAAAAAGATTATAATGAAAAGGAGTGAAGAGAAAAACCTGGGAGTGATTATACAAGACACCCTAACTCCAGAAAGACATAAATGGACTATTTGCTTCAACATGCAAGACACTAACTAACATTAGGATTTACATGGATAAGAGTATGATGAAAAAGATAATAACCATTATGATAAGACCGAGACTAGAATATACACCAGTGGTATGGTCACCATACAGGCAGAAAGACATAAAGAAACTAGAAAGAATCTTAAGGTTTGCTACAAAGATGGTCCTAGAAGTAAAGAATCTTCCCTATTAAGAAAAGCTGTAGAAAATGGAATTTCCAACTTTGAAGGATAGGCGAGAAAGAGTAGACCTAATAACGATGTATAAGTTAGTAAACAATATGAAAAAGATAAATAGACAAGATCTGGTATCACTGACGGAGGATGGAGATAGACGAACAAGAGGATATTCTAAGATCATAAAAGTCAGTGTCTGAGGAACATTAAGAAGTTCAGTTTTCCACACAGGATGGTGGACATCTGGAATGGATTAAGTGGAGAGATTGTAACAGCAGAAAGTGTGCACAAATTCAAGAAAAAAATGGATAAATGTAGATTTGGAGATGGATCATTGTGAGCCCTGACACACACACACACACACACACACACACACACACACACACACACACACACACACACACACACACACACAGTATGTATGTATAAACCAAAATGTTATTGTCATTATTTATTATAACAATGATAAAAACAATAATAATAATAATAACAACAACAACAACAACCAAAATGTTAGTCATTATTTATTATAACAATGATAAAAACAATAATAACAACAACAACAACAACAACAACATTAATAATGATTATTGTAATTTGCTTACATTCATAGTTCAACTTGGCTAACTTTAGCCTACAGCCTATTCACAACGTTCCTGTTAGCGTAGTGCTTCCTCCATTTAATTGTTATCTCAGTATTGTACTTAAGCTATCAGGAGGTTAACACCCATCTTGCTTTCTATTCAGTAGTGTCCAACCATGCTGGCTGTGCAGGCAAGAATGATTCCAGCTAACAGCAAAGAGGGTTGAAGCAGGCTGCCGGAGCTGACACCCTCTTATACATTTCCTTATCTGTGCACGCTTACACTTGTTTATATGGTAATATTGTTGCAGGTCGGCGCCGGTTGCCTGTGTGATCAAGCTTGCTTGCATGTATAATACTTTCTTATTGTGATGTAATAGGGCATCTTCAGGATTGAGCAAGAAGATTGAGCAGTAGCCTGCGGGACATATTATCGTCGAGGCCGTCAGCAATGAGTTCTAGGTGTGCCTTCAGATGTGACAATTTGATCTGGCTGTTCCGAATTTGCTCATCTTTGTCTCGTAGCTGGTGGCAAGTGTCTGAAACCCATTCTTCTAGCTGTTCAATCTTGCGTTGTTGATCCTCTATCACTCCATGCATGCGAGTCAGATTCGCTTGGCACTGTGTATTGGCTGTGCGGAGTGCTGACGAATCATGCTGCAGGTTCTCCAACTCCCTATAGAATATATACATGAATAATAGAAACACGTGACAGATAATACTATGAATAATGTCTAAGCAAGGTTCATTACACAGAGGGCAAGCATATATCTTGTTTATCAGGATTAGTACGTGATGCGCATGCTGCACATCACTATCCTAATTTCCTCTTTGACACCGCCCACACAGGCTACGCTGTTTAGGCTAACTCCATCATTCCCCTGTACAGCTCTACCATCCTCACCTCTTTTTAGTGTTGCGATTATTTTTTGCATAAATTGCTCGTTGCCGACGTTCCTCCAATTCTGGGTCAGCAGACGGGGCCATTTCGAACATTTTAACTTTCCTGAACCCGTCGATCCGCTCTTCCTGTTCCTCTATTGTATCATCTGTAAGTATAGGAATGGTTATATTTATAGGATGTACGGATGGCAACATTGAACTTCCTAAAACATTTCTCATGAAAGGAAGTGACTCAGTCATGTGTACAAAAACATGAGCTCCATCGTTTCCATATGATGCCAACGAATTAATCTGACATATTACAATTTTCGCGTAATTTCGTTTGCATAATCTAATGATATTTTATGTCTGTTTTATAGTGCTACATTTTGGAATAAAATAGTTTGCTAAGAATTATTTAGTTATCCATTCATACTTGTTCTTTGTAATATGTATAACAGAAGAATGATTTAGTTATCCATTCATACTTGTTCTTTTTAATATGTATAACAGAAAACGTTTTTTTCTCGTAGTTTCGATGAGGAGATTGTGGAATTGGTCAATACTGAACAAAATAAGCTTTCTTCCATGCAGCAAACACTCAGTGAATGATGTTAGCTGAGCAGCATATATATATATATATATATATATATATATATATATATATATATATATATATATATATATATATATATATATATATCTATGGATGGCTTGACACCAATATAATGTTATGTAATCAAAGATAACTTATCAAGGTAAATAAAAACGCACATGTTTCTAGGGCCTGGGACCCAAGCAAACCCGGAGATGGGTGATGTAGACAGCTTTGGTCACTTGTGTTTCCTGCGTCATAATGTGTAGGCAGTCCACTGACCAGGCGTGGTGTTATGGTTGCGGAAAATTCGAGTGCTCTGTTACTAAGATCCATGTGTTGCGTTGATTTCACTCTTGTGTCCAGCGATTGACTGAACCTGCACCTTCTGGTTCATTTTTATACATACTAGCTGCTGCAACGTAATGCATCATGTTTCGTAAGGGATGATAAATAATTTTCACTGGAAGTGCTGAGGAAATTCCAGAATCATGTTGAAGTTTAATTGTAATGTTACAAGTTGCGTAATGCAAAGCTCGTTTCACAGTATGACGAAACTTTTTTTCCACGGTAGTCAGTCAAGGCTGGTTCTCACTTGCCAATTTGCTATTGGGCGTGGACGTCGCTAACCGATTCAAGAGTGCTCATTGGCTAACGTGGTTGTGATATCACCGTGACGTCACGAGTGAAGACAATCAATCACAAAGCAGCTTTGGGTTGTCCCTGGCTGAGGAGTATGATGTTTGTAAACTTCGATACAGCGGTACCGATATTCTGAAACGTCCTTTTTGATATGAAGTATTTATATACTGATATACCGGTATTTATAATAAATACTGGTAATACCGGTATCATTTCCCTTTCTTTTGCGTTGAAAAAGTTTCCTTTATCTAACATTACTGAACAGTATGTAAATGCAATCACTCCAGGTAGTTTTAGGTGACTTTTAAAGGTGCGTCAGTGATCTTACTCCTGACATCATACACACACACACACACACACACACACACACACACACACACACACACACACACACACACACACACACACCTCAACCAAACAAGAACCATTCAATCATTGTAATTGTGAAATTGCATTGCAGTTATCTGATACAGTACCACTTATTATTTTTGTGCCATTGCACTTAAATTTTCAGATTGTAGCATTCCCCCCGTCTCCTCCTTTCCTGTCTTTCCCCTCCCCTCTATCCCGCCTTTGTTGTTACTTCCCTCTTCCCTTCACCCCACGCTCTTTCTTCCCTCCCACTATCCTCCCTCACCCCCTTTTACGAACGAGAAAGAAAAAAAAAATTCTTCTAAACAGAAGGATGAAAAAAATTACTATATACTCGCCGCATCAAGAAAATTCGGAGAAACGGCCGATAGAGCGTGTCGCCATTATCATATACTTGTTTCTTCAGCCCCGCAGCCCTGCTCAACCTGATTGATTGATTAACTTTATTGTTGTAACAGTGTATACAATAAGGGAGGAGGTCGGGACATATGTAACCTCTGCCTGTCTTTCTCTCTCTCTCTCTGTATAAATTGGTGCATTTCCGAAGTTACCCGGAATTATTGTAACTTGTTCCACACCTTCAATCAAGTGGAGGAATTTTGATCTCTTGGTGTCCAGACACACGTTCTCATAATTCATCATTCCTCTGACAAGAAAACAATATAAAACAATTATGAAAATATTAAGCATTTATGAGCAATGCAAACTTAGGAAATTCTGTGGCCCCTGTGCCTCCCTGTGGCCAACTATTTTCCTAATTTTGTTCTGTGCATGGCCTCTGAAAATTTGTCATGGCTCCCGTTGAGAAACAGCTATAAGAAAAACTTGAACAGCTAAAAGAAAAACTTGATAGTCATATTGGTAAAGCACAAACTAAGCAAAACAACTATTATGAAATGATGAAAGCCAAAGGATTGAAGACATTTGACTTTTAGGATTTGGAATACAAGTTCCTGTAGAGGATGATAAGAAGCAAGGAAGAAATGGTTCCTGGCTTGAAAGACTGGCTTGGGTCTTAATAATATCTACACTATGGTATCTTAGAAAACTGTGCTTTTGTTGTAGTAGTAGTAGAAATTGTCACCCATAGGGAGTGACATGGATCTTTTGGTTTGGTCCACAGCTGCTACTGAGTTATAAGTTGAATGTTATTGGGGTTCTGCACCAATACTGTTCAATATGTAAAAGTCAGTAGAAATGGGAGAAGTAATAATGAAATAATAATTCATATTAAACCTTATAAATTTTCCAGTATTGCACAGGAGCATGCACAACCTTCTGACCAAATACTGTTGCCATCAGTTGCAGGAGATGCTTCTTCTGTCTCTTACTTTTCCAGAATCCACAGCATTGGGAGGAACTGTAAGAAGACACTTCCCCAACTACAGACTGTACTGGTTTGAGGCAGTGGCCTGATATCTTCCTTTTGAAGGATCACAACATACCACTGCCCTACTTGTCAGCACTGTTGGTAAGGAATATACTTCTGGTATTCAAAAAAAAAAAAAAAAAAAAAAAAAAAAATCTAGATATGTGATATTTAAAAAAAATCTAGATATGTAGAGTGCACTGTAATTATGTTTATGCAGTGCCCTTTAAATTGCGATGGACAGTCACCATTTTCTCTCAAAACTTATCCTACACAATTGATATTATTCCACAATAATCTGTATTGTACAATTGACAGTGTAGGGGGTGATATTGAAGAATGACAGTCTTTTTCTATATTTTATTGCTTTATATGAATATATTGAGTTGTATTAGGGTATAGAGGGAAACAATTAGGGTATAGAGGGAAACAAACATTGCACAATAAAAGTGTTTATATATTTATCATGTAATGTCCATTTAAGTCTTCTTTCTCAGGGAATCTCTCTCTCTGTCTTAATTATATATTGATCATGTATCATATATATATTGTGTGTCTTTGTGTATCGTATATATTTTCATCATGAATTTCATTTCTATATATTAAGCCTGAGTTTCCCACGTTTCGCTAATGTTCCATACACACCCACATTCCTTTGTCACCTCACCTTTCCTCACTCCATGCCGGATCCAATGATTTTAAACCACCCATTTGACGTCACGGCGCTGGGTCGGGGTAAGCCAATCACGAGGTCGTGACCCCAGCGCCTCCCTGGGTCACCTCACTCACATTAACCCTCTCTCGCGGTCATTCTCTGACCAGCTTCTGTTTAGGTCGGACACATCTCAGGCAAGGTAAGGCGTGGGCTTTCCCCAAGTTCTTTTCTCTTGACTATATCAAGCTTCGTTTCCAACATTAAACTTTTCCTGGCTCGTTCACCCTTACCCACTTCTTCACCAAGATCCAAATTACATTTCGGTGACATTTTGGACAGGAATTGGTCTTAAATGCAGAGAATAATGTAAGTAAATCACCGAGCACAGTCTCACTGTTATTCGTCGTGCTGGCGCGAAAGTGACTGGTTTGTTGGTCCGATTTGGTCGCAGTGCAGCGCCACAATCACAGGCAGTGGGAATTTCAAATATCGTAAGTGCGATTTTCTTATTGTAAATTGAAAAAAATGGTAGTAATTGTCAATTATCATATCTGCGAATTTATCGTATACTAAACTAGTGTAAAACGAGGACTTACTGTATTTTATTTACTGTATTTTATTTAGTGTCTTCTATAATTTTTTTTTTTATCTAACCCTCCATTTTGTGACCTGTGTTCTATTTCCCGTTTTTTCTTTGTGTGTGTTATCGCGCTCTTGGTTCACATTCCATTTTCTACGTGTTCTCTCCATTTTGTGTTCCTCTACGTGTCTACCTTCTTCCTTTCCTTTTGTTTTAATGTTTTATGAAGTTTCCCCAATGCTCTCACCTCTCTACCATGGCAGACGCTTCTGCTCCCACCGTCCCAACCCCACAAGTCACTCTCATCTCAGAGTCAATATCCATTCATCAATTCATCTGCTGTGTTGGAGAAGAATGCACACAGAGAAATGCACACTCAGATGCTGAAAATCTCATCTAGTCTTGCTGGCAAGCTTGTGAAGTCCGATAAATTCCTCAGTTTCGACAAGAACGAAGACTTTACCGCAGCCCTCGTCTCGCACTTCTCAAGCCACTCACTCATTCCTCAAAGTAGCAAGCTCGCTCACCTATCTCGCCCGTGCAACTGCAGATGTGTACAAAGCTGAGAATGTTGCGTCGTCCCTCAGCGCAGAACTCACTGACCAGCTCAAATCCTCTCAATGGTTCAATGGTGATGGTATGTTGTCTTCCGCAAATTTCAAGCGTCTCATGTCATATTTGCTCTTTGTCGTCCAGCTAGACTCCCACGTTTGCTATCGCGAGTGACATTGAATTCAGAGAAGGATTTCTTGTATGATGTATGTAAAAAAATTTCAGAGAAGTCACCCCCCGCTCCTCAGTCAATCTCAGTCGCGCAGACTCCTCCCCCCACGTCAGTTCAACAGCCAACACACAACCACTCTCCCTCACGCGGTCGCTCCTCCTCACGCCCCTCGCATCATACTCAGTACTGCCACCGGTCTCATTTCCGCTCCTCCCGAAATGTAGTATGTCACAGATGTGGAATTAGAGGTCACGTTGTTCAATCCTGTCACGTTGTTCTCGATGATCAAGGCCGCTCTCAGTTCAACCCAAATGCGTTCTGCTCGCTTCATAACAAACGCGGTCATTCCCTCACTGAATGTCGTTTGTACCAACTTCAATGCTCCTCTCAGCCTTCGGGAAACGCCGAGCGCCAGAGCCTCACACCTCAGTCATAGCTCTCGGACTCAAATCTATCCTCAAACATGTTCCAGCTTCACTGTCCCAGTCTCTCTCCTCAAAACGTGTTCGTTTTGCCGACTCTCAGCTGACGCTTCTCCCGTGCGTCCCTGTCAAGTCCTCAGGATTCTTTCAAGGTCTCACTGCATCAGTGACATCTTCTCACATGTGTCGCGCATTTTTCGATTCTGGTGCTGCGATCAATATAGTTAAAACTCATGCATTCAACAACGTCTCCAGGTCCTCAGCACGTCACATCCCTTGTTCTCCACCAGATCTCACAGTTAGCGGTATTTCTGGAAATATTCTCCTGCCTCCTGACTGTCTCTCTGTCACCCTCAGAACCCTCAATCACTGATTATTTCTATGTCATTGATGATGTGTGTTTTAATGCAGACATGCTTCTCGGGTATCACACCATGTCTCATTTCAGTATCTCCCCGTTTCCTTCCACCCATCAAATTGCTCGAAATGGTACCTTTCTCTCTGCTTCTCACCCCCAGGTCTCACCCCCTGTCAGGTTCTCATTATCTCATCACCCAGATCCTGAGTCATCCTCAGTGACTCATGCCTCCCTTACCTCATCCTCCACGACATCAACATCCCCTCCCACGACACTCTGACGTTCTCTCGTTCACAGTGAATGGTAAAGCTGTGTTGGTCGCCCCTGTGGTTGTCACCCCAGCTGACCTTTGCCTGGTGTGAGTGAATGTCAAGCGTGTCCTCCCTGGGACAGACATCATATGTTTGCCCGACACTGCCCGAGTGAAAGGTGTTGCTCTCGAATCTGTTCTCTCTACTGTCGAGGATGATGGTTCTTGCCTTATGGCTATTCTAAATCTTACAAATCATTCACTCTCCTCCAGTCTGGCGTGCATCTGGGTGATGTATTTCCTTATCCTGCTCCTGTTACTCCTGTCACTTCTTCACCTTGTCATGCTTCTTTACCTTCGTCACCCGTCAATGACTCCCCTTCACACCCTCCACCAATCCTTGCTCACCACCTCGGAGAGATCGACTTCCCTGAATCAAAGGCAGATTTACTCTCCCTCTTGTCATCCTACAGATCCTGTCTCCCTTCCTGGTGAACCTCTGGGCAAGACCGATGCTGTTCAGCACTCCATTCACCTCACACCAGGCTTGACTCCCACCTACGTCCCTGCTTACCGTATCCCTCACAGTCGCAGGGCAATGGTGGACGATGCTGTCAGAGCCATGCTTCAGGATGACGTCATTGAACCTGCGGCTTCGCCTTTCAACGCTCCGCTTTTCTTGTTTCCCAAGTCTGATGGTGAGTTTCGGGTCGTAATGGATTTCCGTCATCTGAACGCGATCACAATTCCTGATCGACATCCTATGCCTGTTCTCACAGATCTACTTCAGTCAATAGGCGACTCTAACACTGTTTTCTCAATCCTCGACCTACAGTCCGGGTTCTTCCAGGTCGATCTGGAAGAAAGTTCTCGCCCTTATACAGCATTCACATCATCATCAGGCCAATATGCATTCAAATGCATGGCCATGGGATTGAGAAACGCCCCTTTGACTTTCGTTCGCAGTAGTGTGGTCCCTCCGTCACTGTCGGGACATTATTCTCGGGTATCTGATCTGATCATGCTGCAGTCACTGATATATTCAAAGGCAAGTTTAACTGGTAAATTTGCACGATGGCAACTCACAATTCAGGAATACAACCCGACGTTCTCGTACCTTCCAGGCAAGTCTAACCGCGTCGCTGATGCCTTGTCATGTCACATCGCTCCTGTAGCTCTTTTCACATCCCGCAGTCATTTCCCTCGCCAAATGACATCAAAGAACTCCAGCGCTCTGACCATTTCTGCTCTAGCATTATCTATTATCTAGAATCAGGTGACTCTTCCTCATTACCCAAGTTACATGTCCCTCCAGACTTGTTTGAGCTCAGGGACGAGATCTTGTATAAATCTACGAATGTCGCTTCTGACGATGATTCCTTCCGTCATGTGTCGCAACTTGTCGTAACGCAAGCCTTAGTACCTGTCATTCTCTATCACATCCACGACTCACCGTGATCACCCAGGCAAAGAGAGATCTCTCTCAGACAAGCCCAAAGATCGTATTTTTGGCCTTCGATGCGAAAGGACATCACTCAGCACTGTCTCTTATGCATCTCTTGCGCCAAGCATCGACTTGCACGTCATTTTGAGTCCCCCAATCTTCCATATTCCATCCCTCATGCACCTTGGGACAGCCTATCTATCGACGTGTTGAAGCTTCCTCTCACAGAAAACGGTCATCAGTATTTGCTTGTTTGCGTGGATAGTTTCAGTTGGTTCAGCATCTTGGTTCCTCTCAAAGACAAATCTGCACAATCCATTGCACGCGCATTGATCGATGAAGTCATATGCCGCTATGCTACTCCTCGCGTCATTCTATCGGACAACGGCACCGAGTTCAACAATACCATACTCAAAGCAGTTTGCGATTCATTTCACATCAAGAAATGTAATGTCATCCCATATTCTCCTCAAGCTAACGGTAAAGTAGAAAGAGCTAACCGTCGTATCCTCGATATCCTTCGCTTCATTGCAAGTTCAAACTCTGCATGGGATGCACATATTCCTCTCGTTGCGTGATCGCTGAATTCTGCCATTCACTCCATCAACGAGTCTCCGCATCTCGTCCTTTTCGGTACAGACAAGCGACTCCCACACGAGCTTCTCTCCTCAGAACCTCGTCCGCTCTATTGCCTCGACGATTACGTCAAATTCAGAGTCAGTGCTTTTCAGCGTATCTACACATCGGTGCGAGACAACCTCTCTGACTCCCAGGAGTCAATGTTGGGAAAGCAACATCGCCGCTCTACCCCTCGCGAGATAGCAATCGGAGATGTTGTATTCCATAGAGTCCATGACCGTCACTCAAAACTCGATCCGCTCTTTTACGGCCCTCACCGAGTCACAGAGCTCATGCACGGTCATAAGGTTAAGATCATTGAGCTAAAGACATCATTCATAGAGATCATCTCAAGCGTGTCGATCGTGGGTTCGACACGGGCACCACCACACCCCTGACTCTCCCACAGCTGGGATCTGTCAGCATCGACAGTCAGCCTGTCTCACCTCCTCCACCTTCAATTCCCTATAACCTTCAGTCCCGCCCAGTGTAGTAGTCAGTTCTCTATTCCCCTGCCTCACGTTCCTTGGCTATTCCCATTCATCTTCTCTCGTATGTATATATTCATGTATATGTTTTCATGTATTTTCTCTCTATTTTATCTTGTACTATGTTGTATTGTATAACTGATCCTCTTATATCATTGTCCCCTTCATTTAAGTTCTATTTTCCATAAATTTTTATTGACATCCGAGGTCGTGACCTCAGCGCCTCCCCGGGTCACCTCACTCACATTCACCCTCTCTCGTGGTCATTCTTTGACCAGCTTCTGTTTAGGTTGGACACATCATCTCCTCAGGCAAGGCGTGGGTGCTCCGTATCATTGTGTGTGTATCTATCTACAATAGATGCATCAGCTTTTGTGAGTGTTTCCGTCTTCCCTCATCTCAGCAATCTACATCAAACACTGGTGGCCATTGACTTTTTCTGATACTATCATGTAATGTCAATTTAAGTCTTCTTCCTCAGGGAATCTCTCTCTCTGTCTCAATCTATGTCTGCCTGAGCAGCAAGGTGAATAAGGCATTGAATGGTGTGGACAAGGGATGTGAGGAAGTCCATTGGGAGTGGAGGAGGCAGAGGGAGGAGAGGGAATCACAGAGACAGCCATGCCCACAGTATAAGTAGTTTGCTTGTAACTGAAGTAAAGCCTGGTGGAGAGCATATATCTTAAAAGGAGAGGACACCAGTCTCCACACAGCAGAGTTTGTTGCTAGCAGTTGCAGAAACCGGTCACACCTACCTGTATCTCCCCAGCCAAGTTTGAAAGAACATTCAACAATTGTTGAGTCTCCTGATTGGTCGGTTTACCAATTCCGCTGAGCTAAATGGCTGAAACCATCTTGGTTAAGCTGCGCCGGGCGCGGTCTGACCCTGGATGGGTGACCGCCTCCTCAACCAACGTTTACTGCCTGTAAACCTACACTGCAAAGAAAGGATTGCAGACAGCTGAGCAGCCTAGCTCTCTTCGGTTTGTTTTAGACAAACGCTCTTTTTCTACTACCAAATTTCCTTTTCTGCCTTAGAGGGCTTGCCTTAAACCAGCAGGTTAGGTTGGGCAACACGCTTTTGATAGGGTTAGATGCTGCAGTCCAGGGTGGTTGCGACAGACACTAGTGACCGGGCCACTAAACTGGTCTGCATAGGCAGGCTCCTTTATTTCCTCTATCCATTAGCTGGGTCGTATGTTGGGCTTCGGCCCCTTGTAGGCTTCTTATTACACCTCACTACCACTATATGCTCATGGCTTCACACACACACACACACACCTACACCCTGCATCGCTACCACTATTTGCTCACGGCTTCACACACACATACACACCTACACCCTACATCACTAAGACATCCATGCAGCCATGGCGAGGGTCCCAACAACCAGTTGAAACTGCAGCTACTACGCGCCCTCTCGGAGCACCTGATCTACGCGACTTGCATCATCCTGACCCTGGACTCCTCCATCGTCCTCACCCGTTCTGACGAGGACATAGACAGCATCTTTGAAAAAGAATGCAATCAGACTCTGCATGAGGTGGGCTTTGAACCCATCCTCCCCCCAGAAATGAGGGCCAAGAGAACAGTCTTCATATTCAACACTGACGACTACATCCTCTCTCACTCCGAGGATGAAATAAAACATGAAATAATCAATGAAAACAACTGGATCAAGCAAGGGATCGATAACATCTTCAAGATTCCCTCTTCAAAAATACTCAAAATTTGCTTCAACAGCACCAATGCTGCTAAGCTGGCCACGGATAAAGGTCTACTAGCCTTCCACATGAGCATACCATCATATAATGTAAAGGTGGAAGAGTTCATCCCAATCACCACCTGTATGCGATGCTACGCAATGGAGCAGCACACCACCAACAAGTGCACCATGCCAGAAACCCACACAGTCTGCTCGGAATGCGCCAGTGACCAGCACACATGGGAGACATGCTCATCTAACATAAAAAAAATGTCTCAACTGCCATGGCCCCCACCGCACACTGGCAAACAAATGCCCCTTGAGGAAGAAAATCAAAGAAGACAAAAGAAACAAATCAAAAAGCAGCAAAACCTACAGCCAGGCCACCCAAAACACCACAACAACAACACAAACACACAACATAAATATAGAAAAGACACAGCCACAAAGATTCTAACATGCATCCTACACTCTCACATACACAATATGGCCAACCCTGGATCATATAATGATGAGCTAAACAAGCTATTCAAACTCAATAACCTACCTCCATAAACCTTCCACCCAACCCTCCATCCAAAGACATCCTAAGCCCAAAACAGAGTGCAAATCAACACCAATGAGGACCAGGTGGCCAGCGAGCCAGAAGAAGAACTAGAAGAAGAAATAGAAGTAGAAGAAATTGAAGAAGAGAATCCACAACACTAGCTTGGGAAAAAATTAAACCTTCACAACCTACACCCACACCAAAAATCCAAGGAAAAAATATTGGTCTAAAACTAGTAAGAAAAAGGACAGCAGGATGGCTAGATGAGCTAGAACCAACCGAGCTCAAAAATAGCATCAAAAAAAAGGAATATACAAATTTGCATACACTGACGATGAAATCCTCACTCTGATTGCTAACAACAAAATCAATCTTTCAGGGGTGTGGACTACTTTGGACACTGCAAACTTCAATAAGATCCGCTGTGGTGTAGAACAGGAAAGCACCACTCAGAAAAAGGTAACCCACACCACAAACAAATAAACTCACTCACACTAACCACACAACAATCAACACCAACAGATACAAACAAAACACTATGGATAACAGACACACAATTACCACATTACAACACAACGTACACACCTGGAAAACCAACAAAACACACTATCAAACCTATACAGGGAAATAAATCCTGATGTACTACTGCTAAACAGTCACGGCCTGCCACAAAACGAACACATAAAACTACACACATATCACACATATAACATCAACTCATCTGAGAACCACATGATGGATCTGCCATCCTCATCAAAACAACATAAGACACACACTTAAAGACAACTTCGACACAGACATACTACAGATTACAATAGACACCAGCACGGGACCAGTCAATATAGCCACCAGACGCCCCTACCTACCATTCACAGATTTCCACACCCTTGCCAAACAATCACAACCCACATATATCATCGGCGACCTGAATGCTCATCACCCAACACTTGACAACAGACCGAGCAACACAGTAGGGAAAGCACTCATGATGATGGTACAACTCAACCAGCTACAACACCTAGGCCCCAACTTCCCCACCTACCTCTCACACATTCGCCAACAGACACACATACCACAACATACACAACCAACAAGGACCTACCACACCTGATCACCTCCCCATCACCATCACCTCACAACCTATACACATACACTCACCTCCTACATATAACATACATAAAGCAGACTGGGAAAATTTTCAGGAAATAGCCACTATAAAAACACAAGACATAAACACGCAACCAGACATCACACAAAACACTCTAGACTCCTCTATAGAACAGTGGATCAACGCAATAAAATACTTCATGACACAAGCCATCCCCACATCCAACAAAGACTATTTTAAAACCAATATACAATAACAAAATAAAAGAACTACAATTCTGGGCAAAAAGACTACTCGACAACAGCCTATTACAAGGATGGACATACACAACATATATTGCCTACAAAAAGATCAGACAATACATAACCGCGGAATGCAAAACACAAAACAAGGTTAACTGGGAAAACAAAATAAAATCACTCAACACTCTCCATTCCAGCCCCCAAAAATTCTGGCACAACATCAAAATATTAAAAGGCAATCCATCCACACCCCACACCTTACATAATTAACAACCAGAAAATTTTTAAACCTGAAGACAAGGAGGTTATTTTCAGAGAGATATGGAGGAATGTCTTCAGAATAAGCCCACAAGAAAATCAACAATATGACCAAGCAACAGAAAATATGGTGGACGAATACTATAACAGGCACAGAGCAAATACATCCATATAAACAAGGCGACCCACACAGACTCAACACAGACAACTACTACACACAACACATCACACCCCACGACATCAAACAAACCATCAAAACATTAAAGAATAACACCCCAGGCGAAACAAAAATAAACAAAACAATACTCCAACACCTACCAGAAGTAGCTCTTGAATGCTACACTAAATTACTAAATATCTCCCTCTCTATGGGTTACTTCCCCGCCCTTTAAACATGCCAAACTAATACTACTACCAAAACCAGGCAAAACACCACAGATCCCATCAATTACCGCCCCATCTCCCTCCTTGAAGTCCCGGAAAAATATACGAGAAAATCATAAACAAGAGAACACGCACATACCTCGAAACAAATAACATCCTTCCCAATACACAGCACGGATTCCGCCCCGCTCGCTCCACGGACACAGCAACCGCTACCCTAACAGAAGTGTTAGGCAAAACACTCGCCGAGAGTAAGCAATGTTGCATAGCTCTCCGCGATGTGTCAAAAGCTTTCGATAAGGTATGGCAAAAGGGATTAAAATTCAAAATCAACAACACCGGCATGCCATCGCTACTTAAAAAATTACTGTGTAGCTTTCTTGACAACCGCACAGCAGCCATATCTCTACACAGCTACACAGGCCCACCATTCCAACTCCTCAGCGGGTACCTCAAGGAAGCTCAATCTCGCCTACTCTATACACACTATACACACGACACACCTACACCTATCACAGACAGCACACACATTATATACGCAGACGACATAACACAAATCATCACATACGCTGGGAAGTCCAAGAACATGTTTGCCAAAAGTATTGAAAAAGAAATTAAAAACATCAACACCTTTGAACATAAATGGAAAATTAAAACAAACACGCAGAAATTCACACTCCTCCCCATAGCATCAAGAAATCTAAAACCAGTTAACATAAATGGAAACAACATACCATATGCATCAGAGGCAAAAGTATTAGGACTCACGCTTGGAAGAAGCGGTTACGCGAAACACGTCCATGAAATAACAAGAAAAGCCCAGATAGCCATCAACACCATGAGACGTTTTCAAACACTGAACAACAACATAAAGCTACACCTAGTAAAAGCGTGCGTGCTCCCAATTCTAACATATCCTGCTTACGCCCTCAACGCACTATCTAAATCCCAAGGAAATAAATTACAAAAGAAACAAAACACAGCACTCAGATTTGCTTTCGATATCAGGCATCCATACAGTCACACCACCGAAGAGCTGCACACACTTGCCAATATAACACCCATTAACATCACACTGTTCAATAGAGGAAACAAAACACTACACACACTTACACACACACTCAGAGACAACACATTCAACAATATCATACAAGAACATGAACACGACAAAGATCACTCATGGTTCAGAAAACCTATATCCACCTTTCAAGGGAACCACCAGACCCTATATATATATATATATAAATATATATAAAAAAAAAAAATAAATAAAAAATAGGTAAATAGAAAATAAATAAATAGATAAATAAATAGATAAATAAAACAGAAGAATTCACCCAAAGAAACTCACAAACTTAAAAAAAACCTCAAGCTTCACCCCCGCTCCCTACTCAGGATCAGACACCACCGAGCAACCCTGGCCGCTGATTGGCCAACACAGCAAAACACATTGAATGAAGCTCAGCAAGGCGGTTTGCCCACCAACTTTACTCTCTACCACTATATTTCTTCTCTTTTCACCCCCACTATTTCTTCCACTCATCTCTTATTTCCCCCTGTCTGTCTATCCCACCCTTACCGTTACCGTTAGTCTCTGGAGGCAGGAGATGAGGTTGTAGAAGGCAGTACCTGTGGAAGACGTGGTGGGAGAGGGGAAGTCATTAGTGAAGACGGGGTCAAAGGGCTGTGGTGTTGGGGCCAGTGACACCTAAAGCAGCATAGAAACATGCAAGAGGAAGGGAAGGTGGTATGGACAGGAAGTGGTGATAGCATTGGCAAAGACTGTGCCATCAGAGTGTAGAGAGGAGGGAGGCCCCTCTCAGCGTGAAGACTGGAGACTGGGAAAGATGACATTTCCCTCAGAGAGCTGAATGGCTGAGTGTCAAAGGGACTTAGCCTAGCAAATGAGGGTTATGCCATAGATGATGCAGCTGCTGTACTTTGCAAATGAGGGTTATGCCATAGATGATGCAGCTGCTGTATTTCATTCTAAACTGGAAGGTGGCAAAATGGTATTCGAAAAGATTATGGGTGGACCCCTCAACAGATACCAACAATCCTCTTCATTACATCTAGGCGTTTACTGCAGAAAATACGTACGGGGAACATTGAAGACTGAAGGAAGTGTAGCTCAAATATGGAACAGCATGCCCACCAAGAGTGATAGATGGAGTGGGAAGAACTTCAAGGGTGAAGTACAAGAGGGTATTCATGCAGGCAATGTCATTGGCATAGATTAGAGAAGGACCTAGATATCTGAGAGCAGGATGTTGAAGAGGAGTGGACTTAATTTGAAGCCCTGTAAAATACCTCTGTATGTGATGGCTGGATGACAAAGAGGCACCTAAGGAACTTGGAAACTTTGGTTTGAAAGGAAGCTGTTAACCCAGGAGAGGACCCCATCAGTAATACCCATGTGAGCAAGCTTGTAAAGGATCCCCACGTGTGGTGCTGTCTCAAATGCCTCCTTTGATGTAATGAAGAGGGATAGCATGAATTAACAGTGGTAGTACATACCATCTGCACCAGAGCAACCAGCGTGGTCCTGCGGGATCAGAAGCCATATTGTTCCTCTTGTACCTGGCAGTTTCTCTATAGCCACTAAGATAGATGTGTGGCCACCATGTGCTCCATCACCTTCACAGCTCGAGAGAGGAAGGATATCAGACGGTAGGAGGATGTTGACAAGTTCTTGCCTGGCGTCAAAAAAGAGAGGAAAACCAATTCTGTAGCATCCCTGTTGACTTCCTGAAGGGTTGGTACCCTCAGTGTAAGAGTGGATAGGGCAAGAAGTTTGGTTAAGATCATTAATGAATAGTAGGAAGAGTGGGTGACAGAACCTTGAGGAACACCACTGTTAATAGATTTGGAAGAAGAACAATGCCCATCTACCACAGCAGCAATAGCTAGAACTTTAGGAGAGGAAACTTGAGATGAAGTTGCAGAGAGAGGGATAGAAGCTGTAGGAGGGTAGTTTTAGAGATTAAAGCTTTAAGCCAGGCTATATCAAAAGCTTTTGGTATGTCTGGTAGTTTTAGAGATTAAAGCTTTGTAAGCCAGGCTATATCAAAAGCTTTTGGTATATCTGATTTGACAGCAAAAGTTTAACCAAAATCGGTAAGGAAAGCCAAGATCACCAGTAGAGTGGCCTTGATGGAAGCTGTACTGGCGATCCGATAAAAGATTGTGAAGTGACAAATGTTTAATGAGGATAGATTAAATTGACAAGCAAGAGATTAAAGCTTTAGGGGATTATTTAAGGGATTAGAATGGTCACCCTTTTTATAGGAACCGTGGAATGTATCCAAACTTACAGCAAGAAGGAAAGGTAAGAATGGTCACCCTTTTTATAGGAACAGGTGGAATGTAGGCAAACTTCCAGCAAGAAGGAAAGGTAGAAGTAGGTAGAGTTGGATGAGTTTTTTTTTTTTTTTTTTTTCGGTAAGGCCTATAGCTGTAGGCACACTTGAAGAGTGTATGGGAAGCGCTGTTCAGCTTCCGCATTAGTGGCGCAGGCAATTTTATTTATAGTGGTACCCATATTAGGGCCCATATCACCGCCCAAGCTCATCTTCAGTGTAACCACCTAGAACCTGGGTATCATGGTGACATGTAGGTAACTTTAAACCACTCGACAAATGGCAAAGTGTTTTAAGGCTGTATGTGGTGGGATTCGAACCTACGCGTGGACGTCTGCCCGATTCCACGCTCACCACCTTATCCACTATGCAAGCACAAAAGCAAACCCCATCAGGTCCATAAACCTTCCGAAGGATTTTAGGTCAAAGGGCATGAAAAGCATCGTTACAAAATTTTATTGGAGGGCATGGAATTGTCAGAGGGAGGGACAAGCCCAGAATCATCCAAGATAGAGTTACTAGCAAAGTTTTGAGAGAAGAGTTCAGCTTTAGAGATTGAAGTGATGGCAATGGTACCATCAGGATTAAATAAAGAAGGGAAAGAGAAAGTTGAATTATTGGAGATGTTTTTTGGCCTGAAGTCTTGAGGGGAGTTGGAGTTTAAAAGATTTTGACATTTTCTATTCATGAAGGGGTGTTTGACAAGATGAAGAACACACTTGGCATGATTCAGGCAGAAATATTAAATGCATGAGATTCAGGTGATGGAAAGCTCAGGTACCCCTTTATGGGCAACCTCGATCTCTATCATGTATAGCATGAGAACAGGCTATGTTAAACCAAGGTTTAGAAGATTTAGGCTGAGAAAAAGGGTGAAGAATGTATGCCTCAATGCCAGATACTATCACCCTGTTACGTGTTCAGCACACAAGAGAAGAGTCTGACATGGAAACGGAAAATCAGCATAATACCTCCTCTGCCAATTGGAGGGGACAACATTCCAATTAGCAGAGGCAAAACACTAGAGGCACCTCTGCCTTGGGAATCATGAGGAGGTATTGGAGAAATAGGACAAGATAGTGATATGAGATTGTGATTGAAAAAGCCCAGCAGAGAAGATATGATAACAGCATAAGCAGGATTAGAGGTAAGGAAAACATCAAGAATGTTAGGCATATCTCTAAGATCATCAGGAATATAAGTAGGATGTTACACCAGTTGCTCTAGGTCATGGAGGATAGAAAAGTTGAAGGCAAGTTCACTAAGATGGTCAGTGAAGGGAGTGGAAAGCAAAAGCGGTTGGTGAACATTGAAATCTCCAAGGATGGAGATCTCTGCAAAAGGATAGAGACTGAATGTGCTCCACTTTTGAAGTTAAATAGTCAAAGAATTTACTATAGTGAGATAGACAATAGTTAGATTTAGTTAGAGAGTGACTTTTGAGTTGAAGCCAGATGGTGGAAAACTCTTAAGATTAGAGAGCATGGGCACGAGAGCAAGTCAAGTTGTAGTGCACATAGATGCAACATCCAGCTTTAGAACGAAAATGAAGATAGAGAAAGTAGGAGGCATCTAACTGAGAGCAAGACGGCATACACTGATCTTCCTGAAATGAGGATAGAGAAAGTAGGAGGCATCTAACTGAGAGCAAGATGGCATACACTGATCTTCCTGAAATGAGTATAGAGAAAGTAGGAGGCATCTAACTGAGAGCAAGACGGCATACACTGATCTTCCTGAAATGAGGATAGAGAAAGTAGGAGGCATCTAACTGAGAGCAAGACAGCATACACTGATCTTCCTGAAATGAGGATAGAGAAAGTAGGAGGCATCTAACTGAGAGCAAGATGGCATACACTGATCTTCCTGAAATGAGTATAGAGAAAGTAGGAGGCATCTAACTGAGAGCAAGACGGCATACACTGATCTTCCTGAAATGAGGATAGAGAAAGTAGGAGGCATCTAACTGAGATCAAGACGGCATACACTGACCTTCCTGAAATGAGGATAGAGAAAGTAGGAGGCATCTAACTGAGAGCAAGACGGCATACACTGATCTTCCTGAAATGAGGGTAAAGTAGGAGGCATCTAACTGAGAGCAAGACGGCATACACTGATCTTCCTGAAATGAGGGTAAAGTAGGAGGCATCTAACTGAGAGCAAGATGGCATACACTGATCTTCTTGATGATGTTTATCATGCATTGCTAGCTATACTGGAGGTGATGTGCATCTATGTTGTGACCACTTACAATGTCAAATATGGCAGCCCAAACAGACACCTCATGAAATCTTGTTGCTCTTGAGACTTGCCATACCAGCAAAACATCTTTGAAATATATATTTTTAGTGTTCCACATTAACAATTAGGAGCTTGAAGCACCATGCAAAGGACTCGTGCAGGTGGTACATATGGGGAACATCTGTTAGCTGCATCACAGAATTAAACCAGCTGTGTAACTAAATTTTTTTGACTGTGTTATTCTAAATGATACCTAGAAGGCTAAAATATGAAAAAATTACTAGGTTTTTAACTCCTTATTCCAAAATCACTTATTCTAAACACAAAGTGAGAAATTCCTGTATTTGATATTGCAGAGCTCACCATAAACCATCTTCAAACTAGTTAACAGACAAAGATCACTGCTAACACACACTTTGAATGCTTCCCCACAGATGTCCCACGAGCCCAAGTACTTCGGCAGGCTGCCCAGTATGGTCTGTGGTGCCAAAACTACAGGACTGGTGTTGGAACTCGTGCAATCTTCCATACTTATCTGATTGGCAAATTTATGATGTCACCAAACTATTGCCGTGAGAGAGAACCACTGCTGCTGCTGCCTTTCCATGGGACATTCCATCCTCCCATGCCCTGAGGAAGATAGGAACATTGTAGTGCCAAGTAATATACCAAATTGGTAGAATAATATTATACCTCATAGGTTCCCAATTTCTCCTTACAACAATTGATCACAACTAGTCTGTATTATCTCAAGGTCACCTCTTCATTCCCTCAATGCACGCACTAATACCCATTTTCTCACTTAGCACTCTCTCATGTACCCCTCTGTCTGTCATTTCTCTCTCCTTCTCCATCTTCACAATGTATATTGTCCCAATAAAAAATACATATGTAATAAAAACCTGTTATTTCAAGTAAAAAAAAAAAAAAAAAAAAAAAAATCAATCTATAAAGATAAAAAAGGCTTTGATTTCAAAACTGCCTTCCTACAGTTTCTATCCTTCTCTGCAACTTCATCTCAAGTTTCCTTTCTGACCATTCTATTGCAGCCGTAGTAGACGGCTATTGTTTTTTTCCTAAATCTATTAGCAGTGGTGTTCCTCAAGGTCCTGTCTTATCATCCACTCTATTCATTAATGACCACCTTAACTAAACTTCTTGCTCTATCCACTCCTACACTGATGATACCACCCTACATCTTTCCACGTCCTTTCAGAGACGACTAACCCTTCTGGAAGTTAACAGATCACACAGGGATGCCACAGAATGCCTTACTCTCCAAGATTTCTGATTGGGGCAGGCAAAACTTAGTAGTCTTCAATGCCTCAAAAACTCAATTTCTCCATCTATCAACTCAACAAAACCTTCCAGACAACTAAACCTCTCTTTTTTAATGACACTCAACTGTCTCCCTCTTCCACACTAAATATTCTTGGTTTGCCCTTACTCATAATCTTAACTGGAAACTTCTCATCTCTTGGTAAAACAGTTTCTATGAAGTTAGGCATTCTGCGACGTCTCTGCTAGTTTTTCTCACCCCTCCAACTACTAACTCTACAAGGGCCTTATCCATCTTTGTATGGAGTACTCATCGCATGTTTGGGGGAGTGCTGCTCATACAGCTTTATTAGATAGGGTGGAATCAAAAGCTTTTTGTTTCATCAACTTCCCTCCTCTGACTGACTATCTTCAGGCTCTTTCTCACCACTGAAATGTTGCATTCCTTTCTATCTTTTATCACTATTTTCATGCTAACTGCTCAATTGATCTTGCTAACTACGTGCCTTCCCTCTTCCTGTGGCCTTGCTGCACAAGGCTCTCTTTTTCCTCTCACCCCTATTCTATCCAGCCTTATAGTAGTACAAGAGTTAACCAGTATTCTCAATCATTCATACCTTTCACTGGTAAACTCTGGAACTTCCTACCTGCTTCTGTATTTCCAACTTCCTATGACTTAACTTCTTTTAAGAGAGAGGTGTCAATTAAGACATATCCTAGGGTTTTGACTAATGCTTTGGCATCTTTTATGGAGACTGCAATTCCAGTAGGCTTTTTTTTTTCTAATAAATTTTTTTTTGCCCTTGGCAGTTCTCCCTCTTACTTAAATAAAAAATCTCCTCCACTCCCTCCAGCACTTACGGGGTTCCTCATCTCCACAAGGTGAGGCACCCTGAGGACCTTCCTACTCTTGGCACCCGTGGACACAACCTGCCTTTCCTGCAGGTCAGGGATTCATACTTGAAACTCCTGCATCTCCAAGATCCTTTGATGAACTTAGCCTGTGTCTCTGAGACCTTTGTAACAAAGACTTGAGAACAAGAGAACTACCACACTCAGCCAAAACTGTACGGAAAGCTGCCATCTCTACACAAACTAGCTAGTGTTAGGTCACTCACCACCAACAGAGACATGTTCATTCACTAGGAAGGTTGACCTGAGAGAAACACTAAACTGATTCTGTCTGTGAATCTGTAGAGATGAATTTAATTATGCTGTGTGTCTGTAAATGTCAGTTTAAACAATCACTTTTATTTATCACATATTTATTGTTTATTGAACATATATTGACCATCAAACTTAAAAGGGATAATAAACCTAAGTGTGGTTTGGGTGATACAATAATATAGATGAGATCTGTTTTTGGGAATCTCCCTTATTAGATGTGATCTCAGCAAGAATTGGCTCATACCATTAGATGCAGAATTAGATATAGTGTTGACTCAACACTAATTACATTTCCATAAATTATGTACTCTATCTCTCTTACGAGGATTTGGTACACAAGTGCACTTTTGTTATCTAATCTTTACTCATGTAATGGTATAAGTATACTAATATTGAAATAAAATTACAACTCTGAACATCTTATTCTTCAGGTTTTCCTTAGACTAAATTAGGTAGTTGATAAAGTACTTATAGCATGGTTTCATGAAATGAAGTCATGCATAATGACCTTGTAAACTTTTTTTAGTGAAATCTTTGAAGAGCAGATAATAGGAATAATTACCAACTTTTTAAGTAAGGTATTTGACAAGATATCCAAAGGTTTTTGAATAAGGTTATGGTGCATGTAATATATGGAAAAGCTTTAGACTGGATAAGGTATTGGTTATTAAACAGGCAACAATGTGTTACATGCTAAATATAAAAGGTTCTTAACTAGTGTGGGGACAAGTAATAAGTAAAATTATATCAATGCTTTCACTGAAAGTAACCGATTAATTTTTTTTTTTTTTTTTTTTTACGTAGGGAAGAGGGCCAGCCAAGGGCAAAAAAAAGAAAGTTAGAAAAAAGCCCACTTGAGCGCTGGCTCTCCAAAGAGTACAAAAAGTGCCAAAACCGTCAGCCAGGATTAGGGGAGCAAATGCCTCGATACCTCCCCCTTAAAAGAAGACAAGTTGTAGGAAATACAGATGCAGGGAGGGAGTTCCAGAGTTTACCAGTGAAAGGGATGAATGATTGAGCGTACTGGTTAACTCTTGCATTAGAGAGTTGGACAGAATAGGGATGAGAGGAAGAAGAAAGCCTTGTGCAGCGTGGCCGCAGGAGGATGGGAGGCATGCAGATAGCAAGATCAGTAGAACAGTTACCATGAAAATAGCGATAAAATATAGAAAGGGATGCAACATTTCGGTGGTGAGAAAGAGACTGAAGACAGTTAGTCAGAGGAGGGGAGTTGATGAGACGAAGAGCTTTCGATTCCACCCTATCAAGCAAAGCTGTGTGACTGGAACCCCCAAACATGCGAAGAGTACTCCATACAGGGACGGATAAGGCCCTTATACAGAGTAAGCAGTTGGAGGGCGAGAAAAACTGGCGGAGACGCCTCAGAACACCTAACTTCATAGAAGCTGTTTTAGCAAGAGATGAGATGTGAAGTTTCCAGTTAAGATTATGAGCAAAGGACAGACCGAGGATATTCATTGTGGAAGAGGAAGACAGTTGAGTGTCATTGAAGAAGAGGGATAGTTGTCTGGAAGGTTGTGTCGAGTTGATAGATGGAGGAATTGAGTTTTGAGGCATTGAAAACTACTAGATTTTCTCTGCCCCAATCGGAAATTTTAGAAAGATCGGAAGTCAGGCGTTCCGTGGCGTCCCGCGTGATCTGTTAATTTCCTGAAGGGTTGGACGTCTCTGAAAGAACGTGGAAAGATGTAGGGTGGTATCATCAGCGTAGGAGTGGATAGGGCAAGAAGTTTGGTTAAGAAGGTCATTAATGAATAATAGAAAGAGAGTGGGTGACAGGACAGAACCCTGAGGAACACCACTATTAATAGGTTTAGGAGAAGAACAGTAGCCGTCTACCACAGCAGCAATAGAGCGGTCGGAAAGGAAACATGAGATAAAGTTGCAGAGAGAAGGATAGAAGCCGTAAGAGGGCAGTTTTGAAATCAAAGCTTTATGCCAGACTCTATCAAAAGCTTTTGATATGTCTAACGCAACAGCAAAAGTTTCACCGAAATCTCTAAAAGAGGATGACCAAGACTCAGTAAGGAAAGCCAGAAGATCACCAGTAGAGCGACCTTGACGGAAGCCATACTGGCGATCAGACAGAAGATTGTGAAGTGACAGATGTTTGAGAATCTTCCTATTCAGGATAGATTCAAAAACTTTAGACAAGCAAGAGATTAAAGCTATAGGACGGTAGTTTGAGGGGTTAGAACGGTCACCCTTTTTAGGAACAGGCTGAATGTAGGCGAACTTCCAGCAGGAAGGAAAGGTAGAAGTCGATAGACAAAGTTGGAAGAGTTTGGCCAGGCAAGGTGCAAGCACAGAAGCACAGTTTTTGAGAACAATAGGAGGGACCCCATCAGGTCCATAAGCCTTCCGAGGGTTTAGGCCAGCAAGGGCATGGAAAACATCATTACGAAGAATTTTGATTGTAGACATGAAATAGTCAGAGGGAGGAGGAGAGGAGGACAAGCCCAGAATCGTCCAAGGTGGAGTTGTGAGCAAAGGTTTGAGAAAAGAGTTCAGCTTTAGAGACAGAAGAGATGGCAGTGGTGCCATCAGGATGAAATAAAGGAGGAAAGATGAAGAAGTGAAGTTATTTGAGATGTTTTGGCTAGATGCCAGAAGTCACGAGGAGAGTTTGAGTTTGAAAGATTTTGACATTTCCTATTTATGAAAGAGTGTTTGGCAAGTTGAAGAACAGACTTTGCATGATTCCGGGCAGAGATATAAAATGTATGAGATTCAGGAGATGGAAGGCTCAAGTACCTTTTGTGGGCAACCTCTCTATCATGTATAGCACGAAAACAGGCCGAGTTAAACCAAGGTTTAGAAGGTTTAGGTTGAGAAAAAGAATGAGGAATGTATGCCTCCATGTCAGATACTAACACCTCTGTTAGTATCAGCACAAAGAGATGGGTCTCTGACACGGAAGCAATAATCATTCCAGGGAAAATCAGCATAATACCTCCTCAGGTCCCCCCAACTGGCAGAGGCAAAACGCCAGAGGCACCTTCGCTTTGGGGGATCCTGTGGAGGGATTGGAAAAATAGGACAAGATACAGAAATGAGATTGTGATCGGAGGAGCCCAACGGAGATGAAAGGGTGACAGCATAAGCAGAAGGGTTAGAGGTGAGGAAGAGATCAAGAATGTTGGGCGTGTCTCCAAGACGGTCAGGAATACGAGTAGGGTGCTGCACCAGTTGCTCTAGGTCATGGAGGATAGCAAAGTTGAAGGCTAGTTCACCAGGATGCTCAGTGAAGGGAGAGGAAAGCCAAACCTGGTGGTGAACAGTGAAATCTCAGCGGAAGGGAAGAGGGACAGAATGCGCTCCACTTTAGAAGTTAAGTAGTCAAAGAAATTACTATAGTCAGAAGAGTTAGGGGAGAGATAAACAGCACAGATGAATTTAGTTTGAGAGTGACTGTTAAGTCGTAGCCAGATGGTGGAAAATTCGGAAGACTCAAGAGCGTGGGCACGAGAGCAAGTTAAGTCATTGCGTACATAGACGCAACATCCAGCTTTGGAATGAAAATGAGAATATAGAAAGTAGGAGGGAACAGAGAAGGGGCTACTGTCAGTTGCCTACCAAGGACTGCACCAGACAGCAGTGGTCCAGTCTACTGTGGGTGTTTACTGCAATACTGCTTACTTGATGGGAGGAAAAAGAAAGCTCACAAAGGAAAATGTTGATTTTGAATTGCTCGAGTGAGAAAGTACCTTTTTACAGATAAAAAAAAAAAAAATAAATAAATAAATAAATAACTTCAAATATTCATTTTAAATCCATGTCAGTTCCAGACAGACAGACACCCCCCCCCAAACACACGCGCACGCACACACACACACACACACACACACACACACACGGTAGCTCAGTGGTTAGAGCGCTGGCTTCACAAGCCAGAGGATCGGGGTTCGATTCCCCGGCCGGGTGGAGATATTTGGGTGTTTCCCCTTTAACATGTAGCCCCTGTTCACCTAGCAGTGAGTAGGTACGGGATGTAAATCGAGGAGTTGTGACCTTGTTGTCCCGGTGTGTGGTGTGTGCCTGGTCTCAGGCCTATCCGAAGATCGGAAATAATGAGCTCTGAGCTCGTTCCGTAAGGTAACGTCTGGCTGTCTCGTCAGAGACTGCAGCAGATCAAACAGTGAAACACACAAACAAACACACACACACACACCGCGTAGTGTAGTGGTTAGCACGCTCGACTCGCAATCGAGAGGCCCGGGTTCGAGTCCCGGTAAGCGGCGAGGCAAATGGGCAAGCCTCAATGTGTGTTCACCTAGCAGTAAATAGGTACGGGACGTAACTCGAGGGGTTGTAGCCTCGCTTTCCCGGTGTGTGGTGTGTGTTGTGGTCTCAGTCCTACCCGAAGATAGGTCTATGAGCTCTGAGCTCGCTCCGTAATGGGGAAGACTGGCTGGGTGACCAGCAGCCGACCGAGGTGAATCTCTCTCTCTCTCTCTCTCTCTCTCTCTCACACACACACACACACCCGGTAGCTCAGTGGTTAGAGCGCTGGCTTTACAAGCCAGATGACCGGGGTTCGATTCCCCGGCCGGATGGAGATATTTGGGTGTGTCTCCTTTCACGTGTAGCCCCTGTTCACCTAGCAGTGAGTAGGTACGGGATGTAAATCGAGGAGTTGTGACCTTGTTGTCCCGGTGTGTGGTGTGTGCCTGGTCTCAGGCCTATCCGAAGATCGGAAAAAATGAGCTTTTCATTCCAGGGAAAATCAGCATAATACCTCCTCAGGTCCCCCCAACTGGCAGAGGCAAAACGCCAGAGGCACCTTCGCTTTCGGGGATCCTGTGGAGGGATTGAAAAATAGGACAAGATACAGAAATGAGATTGTGATCGGAGGAGCCCAACGGAGATGAAAGGGTGACAGCATAAGCAGAAGGGTTAGAGGCGAGGAAGAGATCAAGAATGTTGGGCGTGTCTCCAAGACGGTCAGGAATACGAGTGGGGTGCTGCACCAGTTGCTCTAGGTCATGGAGGATAGCAAAGTTGAAGGCTAATTCACCAGGGTGGTCAGTGAAGGGAGAGGAAAGCCAAAGCTGGTGGTGAACATTGAAATCTCAGCGAAAGGGTAGAAGGACAGAATGTGTTCCACTTTAGAAGTTAAGTAGTCAAAGAAATTACTATAGTCAGAAGAGTTAGGGGAGAGATAAACAGCACAGATGAATTTAGTTTGAGAGTGACTGTTAAGTCGTAGCCAGATGGTGGAAAATTCGGAAGACTCAAGAGCGTGGGCACGAGAGCAAGTTAAGTCATTGCGTACATAGACGCAACATCCAGCTTTGGAATGAAAATGAGAATATACAAAGTAGGAGGGAACAGAGAAGGGGCTACTGTCAGTTGCCTACCAAGGACTGCACCAGACAGCAGTGGTCCAGTCTACTGTGGGTGTTTACTGCAATACTGCTTACTTGATGGGAGGAAAAAGAAAGCTCACAAAGGAAAATGTTGATCTTGAATTGCTCGAGTGAGAAAGTACCTTTTTACAGAAAAAAAAAAAAAAACTTCAAATATTCATTTTAAATCCATGTCAGTTCCAGACAGACAGACACCACCCCCAACACACGCGCACACGCACACGCGCACACACACACACACGGTAGCTCAGTGGTTAGAGCGCTGGCTTCACAAGCCAGAGGATCGGGGTTCGATTCCCCGGCCGGGTGGAGATATTTGGGTGTTTCCCCTTTCACATGTAGCCCCTGTTCACCTAGCAGTGAGTAGGTACGGGATGTAAATCGAGGAGTTGTGACCTTGTTGTCCCGGTGTGTGGTGTGTGCCTGGTCTCAGGCCTATCCGAAGATCGGAAATAATGAGCTCTGAGCTCGTTCCGTAAGGTAACGTCTGGCTGTCTCGTCAGAGACTGCAGCAGATCAAACAGTGAAACACACAAACAAACACACACACACACACACACCGCGTAGTGTAGTGGTTAGCACGCTCGACTCGCAATCGAGAGGCCCGGGTTCGAGTCCCGGTAAGCGGCGAGGCAAATGGGCAAGCCTCAATGTGTGTTCACCTAGCAGTAAATAGGTACGGGACGTAACTCGAGGGGTTGTAGCCTCGCTTTCCCGGTGTGTGTTGTGGTCTCAGTCCTACCCGAAGATAGGTCTATGAGCTCTGAGCTCGCTCCGTAATGGGGAAGACTGGCTGGGTGACCAGCAGCCGACCGAGGTGAATCTCTCTCTCTCTCTCTCTCTCACACACCCGGTAGCTCAGTGGTTAGAGCGCTGGCTTTACAAGCCAGATGACCGGGGTTCGATTCCCCGGCCGGGTGGAGATATTTGGGTGTGTCTCCTTTCACGTGTAGCCCCTGTTCACCTAGCAGTGAGTAGGTACGGGATGTAAATCGAGGAGTTGTGACCTTGTTGTCCCGGTGTGTGGTGTGTGCCTGGTCTCAGGCCTATCCGAAGATCGGAAAAAATGAGCTCTGAGCTCGTTCCGTAGGGTAACTTCTGGCTGTCTCGTCAGAGACTGCAGCAGATCAAACAGTGAATTACACACACACACACACACACACACACAGATAGATAGATAGTTTATTGACCACAGCGTTCGTTTTACATTAGAAAGAGACAATAAAATATTACACATGAAAGTAAATATAGATATTAAACGCAACTGAAAAAAGAAAAACTAGTCCATTTACATTAACCAAATGAATAAAAAAAAACGAAAAAAAAAAAAAAACGCGAAAACACAAAGCAGAATGTAAAACATAGAAGATAAAAACTTTGTTTCTAAAAGAAAAACAAGATATTTTCAGCCCATAAAAATAACAAACTAAACTGTCAAGACAACAAGAAACATTCAGTTAAATAAAAAGCTTTAAAACAGAGGAAACAAAAAAAATAGTAATGAAATTTTTAAAACTACTCATACAATGATAAAACATCATATATCACTTCACAAGAAACATTAATTGGAAAATTTTTAATGAGCTCTTTAATATTGGAGAAAATATGCAAATCTCGCAGATGTTGAGACAAAGGGCAAGAGGTAATAACATGAGCCCCTGTCTGCACCTGACCACATACACAAAGGCGTTCTTCTAGTGAGATTCGACCTCGGCCTCTTCTGTTCCATCGCCCGGTCTCACATGCCAGCGAATGGGCGCTGAGGCGGAACCTGGTGTAAGCTACTCTATACTGTTCTTTAATTATGTGCTTATTAATGTATACCTCCGATACAGTAAAGCCTGGATAAATCTGCCTGTACGTCATCCTGCGTGAAGAATTGCTGGCTGAAACAGACTGAACCAACTCTTTAACATCATTATGTATGTAATCATGTAACACTTGGGCTGTGACACAATTACTGTTGAAAACATGAATTAAAGGGTCGTCTGTTATTCCGTTTCTTTCACACTAAGTATTTCTAATGAATTTGTGCTGCTTATATTTCACTATATCAGTTAAACGATTATACCCTCCTTCTAAACAACACAGATCATTACATGTGGTCTTTCTCACACTTAAAAGCCGTTTCAAACACCAGTGGAACAGTTTCGTGACAGGCTTGAGGTCAGCGTTGAGCCAAGATTCACACCAGTATAGTAGTGAAGACATTAAAGCTGCTTCGAATACACGGCGCTTCACAAAATATGGTACATCATTATTCTTATTTATAAATGACACAAACTTTAAAATATGTGGTAGTTTAACCACTTGTGACACGTTAACATTACATATAAAATGCGAGCCCAAGTATATATAGCTCTCACACCACTCAATTTTCAACTCATTTGTATTGGATCTTTATCACCTACTGTAGAATTTACTACAAAAATTTTTGTCTTATTTTGATTGACCTTCATTCCGTATTCTGCACAATATTCCTGCAAAATAATCAACTTCTTTACCAAGTTAGGTCTGGTTGAGACAAGTAAGACAGTGTCATCCATGAGTATGAGTGCATGTAACCAGGATAATACACCATCATTGTCACACCCTTGCTTCAATAGTTATCAAATTATTAACAAATACTATAAACAAGATGCAAGATGTGGGTGAACCTTGTCTCAACCCTAACACCATGGTTATTCAAGTGGATCCCAGAATACTGTCAGTTTGACGATACATGGCAACTAATGTTGCCAGCATCATCGCAACACACCCCCAAGTGCCGCAACACCTTGAACAGCATCTCTCTCGGCACCAAGTCGTAGGCTTGGGTAAAGTCAATAAAAGCAACTTTTTTCTTCTGGCATTGTCACACAAGAGCCTCAGCGCGACGATGTGTTCTATACAGCCACGGCCTGCCTGTGCCCCTGCCTGCTCACGCCAAGGAGCAAACCAAATACTCAGTCTGTTGCATAAAACCTTATCATAAATTTCTGCAATAGCGTTTATCACACTTATACCTCTATAATTCTTTGGGTTTGACTTATCACCTTTCTTAAAGATTGTAAAAAACTTCGCGGAACACCAAGCTTGCGGGTGAGTCCCAAGAGTGAATATCATATTAAACAGTGATGTTAAAGTGATGACCCATTGTGCTGGCAACATCACATCACACATCACACCACATCATATCACACACACACACACACACCGCGTAGTGTAGTGGTTAGCACGCTCGACTCACACTCGAGAGGGTCCGGGTTCGAATCCCGGAGGCGGCGAGGGAAATGGGCAAGCCTCTTAATGTGCAGCCCCTGTTCACCTAGCAGTAAATAGGTACGGGATGTAACACGAGGGGTTGTGGCCTCGCTTTCCCGGTGTGTGGAGTGTGTTGTGGTCTCAGTCCTACCCGAAGATCGGTCTATGAGCTTTGAGCTCGCTCCGTAATGGGGAAGACTGGCTGGATGACCAGCAGACGACCGAGGTGAATTACACACACACACACACACACACACGGTTTTGTGAATTTCAAAAATGATTAGGACCATTACTGTTGTTTGTGTCCGGATGAAGTGATTATTAATAAGCATGCTGTGGTGAGAATTAATGATCACTCACACATCATTTAGTAAATTTCCTTTCATCTGGACATAAAAATAACTGTATTGATCCTGTATAACTCGAGCGTATAATTTTTCGACTATTTTCTTCCAGACCTTCACAAAACACATTGTATGCATATAACACGATGATGCTGCCACTAACCTTCTACCCCCAACAAGGGTTTTCGGATGGGGCAAGACGAAACGCTTATTTTCCGAGGAATAAATTATATTATAATCACCTAAAGCATGGGCGATTATGTAAAACACGGTAGTAAAGGTTAAGTTAGGGTTGGGTTAGATAAGAATATGCAAACTACGGTAGTGATTTTTCCTGACGTTTGAGATTCATTTTTCGACATTGCGTTAAATTTTTCAGACATTATTTGTGTTATGATTACACAATGTGTTTTATGGAATTTTTTTTAAGGGATTCTGGTCACGTATTTACCGTGTTTTTGGCGATTCGTACAACTTATTTCCCGGATAGTACTCGTTTTCGTCTTAACCCAGCCAAAAACCCCGTATTCCTACATGTCCCCAGGCTTGTTGGGGACGGAGGGTTGGTAACATTTTGTCCCTTACGATGTCAACTAGAGTCTTTTAAACCTATTATTTTCCCAGTCGCGCCTTCCTAATCTAATTACCCATTCACCTAGCCAACTTACAATCTCACGGGGTACACACTCAGTCAATAAACATGCCTTACATTAGCAAACTCTTACCTTTACTCTTGCAGCGTCCCCATCACCACTACCGCCACCACCTCAGCACCTCTACGCTCCCTTTCCCTCTCTCTCAGGTAAGGTGGAAGGCGCGGCGGGTGCAGGACAGGCTGGGTTGGACTGGAAGAAGACTCGAGACAATGAACCATATTATGAAACACTCCAGTGCCGCAGCGCACCTACACTCATTGAAAAGACTCTAGTTCAGAGGTGGGCAAACTTTTCAGTGCAATGACAATATAGAAAAAAAATCACAATTTTATAGGGCCGCATAGTATATCAATCCCAAATAATTAACACTTCTTATGTGTATTAGAAATATAAGCTTCTGTGAATTGTATAAGGTTCCATATTCAAAACCCCAATAAGAAGCACCTGTTATAAACCTCAAAACTTTCAGTAACTTCTATAAAAAATAAACATTAAAATCTCATCCAGGTAAAGACTTAAGAATACCTATCTAAGTATTTATAACGTGTGTGTGTGTGTGTGTGTGTGTTCACTGTTTGATCTGCTGCAGTCTCTGACGAGACAGCCAGACGTTACCCTACGGAACGAGCTCAGAGCTCATTATTTCCGATCTTCGGATAGGCCTGAGACCAGGCACACAACACACACCGGAACAACAAGGTCACAACTCCTCGATTTACATCCCGTACCTACTCACTGCTAGGTGAACAGGAGCTACACGTGAAAGGAGACACACCCAAATATCTCCACCCGGCCGGGGAATCGAATCCCGGTCCTCTGGCTTGTGAAGCCAGCGCTCTAACCACTGAGCTATCGGGCGTGTGTGTGTGTGTGTGTGTGTGTGTGTTTGGAGCAAGACTCCAATTATTTTAACTCTTTTGCGCCTACTCTCCTCCTCCTCCCCCCCCTCTCTCTCTCTGCTACTCCTGAGCCTTGATCAGAGCGATAAAAGTTGGCATATTATCAATTACCAAGTGCATAATTTCGAAGAAAAGCATACAATTAGAGTAATAGTAATACTATTACATAGATAGGTACGTAAACAACATCTCCAATGCATATACCGTAATAACAAAAATATAGAATATATGAAAATTTGGCTTCCCATTCTCCTCGCTTGTGTCAGCCCGGACAAGCAACACACTCAGCAGCTTCCTACCTACCTCTTCAAATTGAGCTGTCTGTTCGTTATAATATGTTTGTTACCTTAAAGAAAGAAAGAAAGAAAAAATGATAGAAAAAAAGAGAAAGAAGGATACAGAGATAGAGAGACGGAGATATGCTTGTTACGGCCGTTAAAAGAGAGAGAGAGAGAGAGAGAGAGAGAGAGAGAGAGAGAGAGAGAGAGAGAGAGAGAGAGAGAGAGACTGACTTCGACTATTGTCCGGGCAAGTAGTTATCTCGCAAGTTATGTTAGTTACCCAGGGAGAAATGTAATTATATTCGATACCACAAATGAATTAATTTATGCTATCTAATAGAACTAATCCATTCCCACAACCATTCTCTCTCTCTCTCATACGTACAACAAACTACTACGCTGTGCTACTGACGTTGACACTACTTTTCAGCTTTTCGAATTAACTCTTGGGGCTGGTCAGATACAAATATGTAATGTTTACTGTGCTCCTGCTGGCCTAGTCACTGCTTCTCTTCCGCCACCAGCAGGTCAAGGAATGCTTCACAGGGGCGACTTTAATGCTCGTCATCCGGAATTTAGTGATGCCGCCTTCTCCAGTACTTACGTATTAAGAGGGCGTTCACTTTAACCTTGGAATTCACTTTCTCGCCTGCTCTGACTGCTGATACAAGAAGAAAATAAGAACGTAAGATGAGGGTACCCACAAGAAAACACCAAAGTGACAAATGGCTGACGTTTTAGAAAATATATAGTTTGGCTATTCACGTCTATCATCACTAAATCCATAAATGGTAAACTATGAGAGTACGCAGCGGAGTTATTATATGCAGGATGATATTAGAGTTACACATGGCAGTACTTCTATAAAACACACCTTCCTACCTCCACCTGTCACCTCCATCCATAAATGATAAACTCTCCACCATCTTCACTACCATCACAGCCAGAATCATAAACGCTACAACAAACATCTCGCTCGTTTTTCCTCCGCCATTAATCTTTGTCGCTTGTTCGGTGAGAGACTTTCCTTACATGGTGCTGCTCCTTTCACTTACTGTCTCTCTGCCTCACCTTCGTCTTCTGTCACGGTGCCACCACGACACACTCGGCTAATCACTAACTATTGTGTTACTGTGTCCGTAGTTCCACTCTTATCTGCCAGGCGGCGGTAATCAAAGATGGAGTGACTGAATAACACACACACACACAGTGCTTGATAACACGCCCGTGGTTTTGACGTGTAGCTACTCGTTTGTATATCAGTTGTCCGAAATAACGTCATTATATTACAGGAAATGGTTTAAAAACATATCCGGCACGTCACTCCTCTTATCACTTTCTCTACTGTTCTCGGGCTTTTCCGGAGCTCCTGATACAAAGCATTTAATTAATCATCGTGCGTCTTTACTTTTGTTCTTTTTATAGTTATGAATTGCTTTTTACTTTGTTACCAATACTGAAGGCGACTGATTCGGACTCAACATTTTAAAGCCAAGTATTTCATTAATTTTTCTCGCTAACAACTAATGAAATTCTTAAAAAAAAAAAAAAAAGATTAATAAAAAATATAGCAGTAGTAATAAAAAATAGAAGGGTTTAGTCAGGGTATGAATTAGTGAGGTAGGCAGAGTTGCAATATTCATCGTACAAGTTTGTGAAAATGTCTAACCCATTCTTTATACTTCCCTCAGTCGTTCCACTTGTCCTGGTGTGGTTGAAGAAGAAACACTGGGGGCCTGTCCCTGTGTTTATTTGTAAGATACAAGTAGTGTACTGAAGGCTTGGTATTGTCTTTCCACTCTATGAAGTCCGTTCTGGGCAGGGCACATTCTGGAATTCTCATGAGTGCGACGTTACCAGTTCGACTCCCAATTATCAGATTAAGTACCGACCCACCACCCATCTGTTAATCTCTCTCTCTCTAATTATCATTATTATTATTATTATTATTATTATTATTATTATCATCATTATTATTATTTAGGTAGTGTGGAAAAAAGTCGAAATGAATAATAATAAGTAAATACTCCGGCGTCTTAGTTTTTGGTCCATTTTCTCTCAAACTTTCAGAAAACCCCTTTTGCGTGTGTGTGTTTCACTGTTTGATCTACTGCAGTCTCTGACGAGACAGCCAGACGTTACCCTACGGAACGAGCTCAGAGCTCATTATTTCCGATCTTCGGATAGGCCTGAGACCAGGCACACACCACACACCGGGACAACAAGGTCACAACTCCTCGATTTACATCCCGTACCTACTCACTGCTAGGTGAACAGGAGCTACACGTGAAAGGAGACACACCCAAATATCTCCACCCGGCCGGGGAATCGAACCCCGGTCCTCTGGCTTGTGAAGCCAGCGCTCTAACCACTGAGCTACCGGGCGTGTGTGTGTGTGTGTGTGTGTATATATATATATATATATATATATATATATATATATATATATATATATATATATATATATATATATATATATATATATATATATATAAACCGCCACATTTGGCGGAAACCCGCCAACCTGGTAACTCTGGCCTGGCCTGACTTACCCAGCGCCCAGCGGAGAGATGAAAGGGGACACCACCACCACCACCACCACCAACGTGGCAACATGGGAAAAAAACACTGCCACATGCCATAGAATTTATGCAAATCGTCGTTATCGTCGTAAACATAGACACTCATTGTACTATGTAACTTCCTTTACTATACACGCAATACATAAAATATCACTTTAAACACCACATGGATGATAAATAAGAGAGAGACGCATGTATACGAAGGTTGATTTGGCAGAATGGCTAGTTGTAAACGACCATACCTGCCCCACCCTGAACGGACTTCATAGAGTGGAAAGACTATAGCTTGGTAGCGAGTATACGTGGGGAGGCTTGAGAAGTAGCCGGCGGTCAGAGCGAGACTTGTAGTCGGTAGCGAGCCAGAGTAGCTTGTAGCAAGCGTGATGTAGAATTACAGTCTAGACAACTGGAGTGTAACTGTAGACTGTAGACTGTAGAACTAGACTGGCTGTGCAGGACAGGATAACCAGTCAGACAAAGAAGGCAAGCGGATTGACAGACGGAGCGTGATCGTTAACCTCTCCCAGTCTCCCCGAAGTTGCGTTGGGGACCAGACTGAAATGCGGCGCCAGTGTTGCCAGTGTTGCCAGAAGTACGCTTGAAAAGTAGCGGATTTCACAACGGTATAACCCAATACAAAAAACTACTACCTAATTACTTTAACTATTATATTTTGTACTTACCACTATCCGCTCACATTTCTTTCCATGGGGTTTGGGAGGGGGAGAGTGGAGTCCTCTTTCACGATGTACGAGTTTTTTTTTTTTTTCATAAGTTTTCTCTGGCTTGTTTTTTTTTTCTAAAAATTATTTACATTCTTATCTAAATTGAACCAAAATATTTTTAACTTCTTCCAACCATTTTCAAAGACAGGGTTCTTCAACCAAGCATTCTGAAAAGCTTTATCGTATTTTGACCACTTTCCCATTGTTTATGAACTGAAGAATGAAGATTTCACACACACACAAAAAAAAGGAGGGTAAGCACCGAGCACCCTTCGACAAACGATACACCACCATTCGTAACTGATACGCGTTGCAGGGGGCGAGCGGCCGAGCCGGGCGAGACACGTCACGTATACGAACAAGACACGATGTCATCAGCTACCTACTCACCACAAAAAATAATTAAAATCACCATAACTACACCGTTCTAAATGTCTCAGTTATCATTATCACTATTGTTATTATTCTTATTTTTATTATGGTATTATCGTCATTATTATTGTTAAAATTTAGACAAATTACAAAAGTAGCCTAATAGTGTCATCAAGCAGCCCAAACATATCATAGAGTAGCCTAAAAAATCGCAAGTAGCGGATTATGAATTTAAGTAGCACATACCCTTCAAAAGTAGCCCAATCCGCTACTTTTCGCCCAATCTGGCAACACTGTGCAGCGGCGCGTGGGGGCGGAACAATACACAACCCCAGTACATCATACACTGAACATTACATTACTCCGCGTTAACAAAGTAGTGTCTATCATACACTAGAGGTTATGGAATTGCGACCTTATAATTTTAACCCTTTAGCTGGTAGTCAGTCTTTCTCATCACTGTTTATAGTAATCTATGACATTACATGAATTATTGTCTAGTACTACAGTCTCTTAAATACGAATTGGTGTCGCTAAGCGAAGATGAAATCAGCCTCATGATTATTTTTGTATCCATTCCAGTGTTAAAAGATCAATCGTAACAGTAAAAAGAACCAGTCACAGCTCCAAGGCTTGCCCTGTCCACCACACATCACTGGAGTATCAGCTTCATTAGCCTCTGTGGTTCCCCGTCTAGATTAAAATTAATTTTCCCCAAAAAAGATTCTATGACCTTATTTCTACTGTTCATTGCAGGCTCTGACGAAAGTTATTAAGATGGTTTCCGAGGTATTTATATGATAATAGTGCTTAACATTACTTCCGCTAGTGATTGATTTGTGGAGTTCTAACCAATATGAGCTTAATTTACGGCTATAAGGGGGGGGGGCGAGGGGGAACTCTACAGTGTTGCCACGTTTCCAAAAAACGCGATGTGAAATGGAAGTCATTGGTGTACAAGGCATCGCAAATACCATCAATTCAGATGTATAAAATTTCGACTTGTGTATATAGATGGCTGAATCAACAGTAACCATCATATGCATAAAAAACTATATAGTACCATACAAACATGGCATACATATTCAAGTGTTGCTGATATCAACTGTAGTAACTTATAATGGTACTTAGCGTATGTTTAGGGTTTGTAATAATATCAGCGTTACAGATATAAGATAATGAGCATGAAAATAAAAAAAAAAAAAATCTACTATCCAAAGAAAAAAAAAAAATAGTAGAAGTCATGTGAGTGGCAGCAATACGAATAGCCTCACCTTGTAGTACCAGATGTTGCTATAATTATAAGATAAAATGCTTACATTTACTGGCTTTTACTGTAATTTCAAGGGTGAGGCATAATCGCATTCATAATTCGGAAGCCAAGCTAATGTGTAGTTTCTATTTTTACAAAATAGTAGGTATATGCCAATACCTAAGTGAAAAAAAAGAAGCATTTTTCACTTGTGAGCGGCAACTCTTCCACACCCAGCTGGTGGCCTTGACACATTGTGGTGGCGACGTGACTGACCTCGTGCCACTCATATATATATATATATATATATATATATATATATATATATATATATATATATATATATATATATATATATATATATATATATATATATATATATATATATACAATTATAAATGACTCTCTCTGCTTAGCTTTGATTCTTTAGTAAGAGAGAGAGAGAGAGAGAGAGAGAGAGAGAGAGAGAGAGAGAGAGAGAGAGAGAGAGATTACAGAACAGTAGTGAAAACGTGGCAACACTGTACAGAGACGCTCACCGCCCCATGGCCGTAAATTAAGGTTGGTCAGACTATAGTGGCCTGCCTCATGTCACTCTGCCATGAGCGTGTGCTGCCCTAAATTGTCATTTGAGAAAAACTGAAAGAAGTCAAAATTCTGCACCATCGCTCTGAAAAATACTTATGAGAATTTGATTGAAGACGTACGTGGTTTTTTAAGACAGTCCTAATGGAAGTCCAGTGTGCCCAAATAAATGCAAATGTAAGAGTATCTGAATCAGAATCAGAATAAAACTTTTATTCCATTTTACAATGATTATTCTTAGACCATACATTGTGAGATCAGTGACCCCTAAAAAAAAAAAAATGTTTTAACATCTGTTATATATGATAAAAACTAATTATGACTAAAAGCTAAGATATGTGTCTGCGTCATAATTAAAACTACATATAAACGACAAAATTATGATAAAACAGAAATAATAAAATAATCAGGGATAAAACATAATTTCAAACTAATAACATCAGTTACTCACTAAACTGATGGTTGAAAAGATGCTTCTTAAATGAGTGATGTGATATACCAAGAATCTTGAAATGCATAAGGATGGTAAATATATACTTGCGCCTCTCTTAACGGATTGTCTCGAGATTATCTGAACTAGAGTGTTCATATAAGTGCTAGCCGTGGTTATTGAGGCAGTGGTAGTTTGGAAAGTATTTAAGCTTATGTTTAGTGTTTCGCAAACGAGGTAGTGATAGTTGTTGTTCTTGTTTTTATTATGATGGTAGTTATTGATATGGTTGTAGTTGAGATGAAAATAGCGAGAGGAGATAGTGACAAAGTAACTGCGATGGCGGTAGTATACTAGAAGTAATGGTAGTAGTAGAAGGACGAGGAGGACGAGGAGGAAGAGGAGAAGAAAACTGGAATTCATAGTATATTCGTAGTCACAAGAAACAGTAATATTAGGAGCAGCAGTAGTAGTAGTAGTAGTAGTAGTAGTAGTAGTAGCAGTAGTAGTAGTAGTTGTTATTATTGTTGTTGTTGTTGTTGTTGTTGTAGCAGTAACAGCAAATAGTAATTGTGATAGTAGTGGTGGTGGTGGTGGTGATGGCGATAACAGCTAAAGGGGAAGAATGGTCTGAGCACCACACTCCAACTCCTCCGTGGTGGCTTGTTGGCGGGATTCAGGGTAATTTCTCGGGTTTAGCTACTTGAATGGAGTTTGCTGGAAGTGGAGCGGCAGGACTTTGGGAAGAGGATGGGTGGAGGAGGAAGAAGGGAAGGCAGTGCCAGGAATTTGAGGGTAAGATGGTGAAAATCAAATAGAATAAGAAGAATGAGGAAAGGGAAAAAGAACAACAACAATAACAACAGTAACAACAATAACAACAACTCGACAGAAAATTAAGAATATGACAAGGTATAAAAAAAAAAAGGAATGAAAAATGAAAAAGGAAATGCAAAAGGGAGAAATGAGAAAGAGAGAGAGAGAGAGAGAGAGAGAGAGAGAGAGAGAGAGAGAGAGAGAGAATAGTGGGGCCAGGATGGTCTAGGTTTAAAGGCCAAAGGCAATGCGGTACTGTCTCCCTTTCCTGCCTAGATTCTGTCATGGCAATGGAAAGAGAGAGAGAGAGAGAGAGAGAGAGAGAGAGAGAGAGAGAGAGAGAGAGAGAGAGAGAGAGAGAGAGATCCTCTGTGAAGTTGGTCTTAACCCTGTAAGTGAGGAAGGAAGCCAGCGCACCATCTGGCTATGGGAGAAGGCTAACTCGCGGGGGTTCAGGGCAGAGTTAGCCTCCACCCACTGGGAATCCATGTTCACCAGGGGTGTCAAACACGCGGCATGCGGCCCGCCACACTACTATGTGCGGCCCGCGGCACGACCAGGAACTAAGGTAAATGATGCTTCCTTTTCTTTACTGGTTTATCTTTTGGTTACGTGTGTGCAAACGCGAGTGAAGGTAGAATATATTATTATTATTATTATTATTATTATTATTATTATTATATAATTACCTATTATTATTATTATTATTATTATTATTATTATTATTATATAATTACCTATTATTATTATTATTATTATTATTATTATTATTATTATTATTATTATTATTATTATTATTTTTATTAATATTATTATGGTCATACGTGATTATCTGGCCCGCACATTAAGGTGAAATCTGGCCCCTTATAAATGAGTTTGCACAAGTTCACACGACGTGAACACGTCCCTCACAGGCCAGGCATATAGAGTCGATCCACGAGACCAGCCGTGGTTCGGCTACAGGTGCCGGCAAGCTGCTGATGCCAAGTACAAGGCCTGGACTCGTCTGAAGCGTCGTCCCTCCAGGCGCCACAAGGCCCAGCACCGCGCTGCTTGCAAAAACATGGCGAGAGTGGCTACATGGGCGAGGCAGAGGTGGGAGTTAAGTCTACGGAGGAAGCTTGCCAGTAACCAAACTGATCCCAAGCAATGGTGGTCCCTTGTGAAGCAGCGGCAGGGCACAGTCACACAGGAGAGGATCCCGCCCTAAAACAGCCTCTGGCAACTTGGCAGTTGCCAACCAAGACAAGGCTGAACTCCTGGCAGCACACTTCAGCGGGAGAATGACGACTGAGGAGCCTGACAGTCAGCCTCCACAACTAACCCGCCTGTGTGACGTAACCCTGGACCACCTACAGCTCAGCGAAGCCGCCGTGACAAAGCTTCTGCGCAGCACCGACACCAGGAAGGCGCCCGGCCCTGACGACGTCTCGCCCTTCCTGCTGAAGCACTGTGCGGAGGAGCTAACAAAGCCCCTCACACACATCTTCCGCCAGTGCCTACAAACCAGCACCTGGCCAGCTGCATGGAAGGAGGCTCGGGTCACTCCTGTACACAAAAAAAGGATAAAGGTGACCCAGCAAACTACCGCCCCATCTCTCTCCTGTCAGCTGTCAGCAAGATCTTGGAGAGATAATAGCTGAGCAGCTGACCTGTCACCTAGAGGAGCGTCACCTCATCTCTCCACGCCAATATGGATTTAGAAAGAGACGTTCCGCCTCCGACATGCTTCTCCTCCTCACACAAGCCTGGCATGACGCCCTCGACGCCGGCCGCCCCACCCTCGTCATTGCCCTTGACATTGCTGGGGCTTTTGACAGAGTTTGGCACAAAGGACTCCTGGCCAAGCTCGAACAGTTCGGCATCACAGGACAACTGCTAGAGCTGTTCTCCAGCTACCTACAAGGCCGGAGTCTGAGAGTAGTGTTGGGCGGGTGCACGTCAACCACACACCCAGTGGAGGCCTCCGTTCCACAGGGCTCGATCCTTGGCCCCATCCTGTGGAACGTATATTTCAACGACCTCCTTCAGAGCCTCTCGCCTGTGTCGGCATACGCGGACGATGCCACTCTCTCGCACAGCTTCGGTAGAGAGGAGGCAGTGAACGTGATTGATGTCACCAACCGCCACCTTGGTGACATCATGGCCTGGGGTAAACAGTGGCAAGTCAAGTTTGCTGCCGAAAAAACCCAGGCCGTGGTCATCTCACGTTCACGGGAGGACGTCAGGCTGTTTGAAGGCCAGCTGAAGTTTGGAGAAGACACCCTTGCCATTAAGGACTCCATCAACATCCTGGGGGTGGAGGTAGACTCCAAACTCAGCTTCGACCGCCACCTGGAGAGCGTGGCACGTAAGGCATCCCTGAGGGTGACACTCCTACGTCGAGTGAGGCACCTACTCGATGCCAAGGGCTCATGACGCTGTACAAAGCGCAGGTGAGGCCCATCATGGAGTACAGCCCCCTCAGCTGGATGTGCAGTGCCCAGTCCCACCTCTCCCTGCTGGACAAGGTGCAGCGGCGAGCCGAGCGCCTCCTTCGCGATGCCGGTGGCCTGGGACAGCAGCCCCAAGCTGAGCTACAGCGACAGCGGCATCAGGGGCAGCAGTTGCAGCAGAGACAGCAGCGACAGCACCCAGACCCTCACCAAGAAGCCCCTATCAACGTGCTGGACAGCTTGGAGCACCGAAGGCGTGTTGGGGCCCTTACTGTGCTGCACAAAGCCCAGGTGCAGCAAATACCTCACCTCACGGCTCTACGGATACCCTGGAGGAGGAGTGAACGTACTACGAGAGCGGTAGTGTCCGACACCCTCCTCGAGGTGCCGAGGTGCCATTCTGTGAGGTGTCAGCGCGCCTTCTCCCACGACACCGCGGTGTTGTGGAACGCCTTCACCTCAGCAGTGGACGTCTCCAGCATGTCCACCCAGCAGGTGAAGTGTGCTGCCCACGCCTGGTTACGGACACATCCGCCTGATAGTGACAGTGACAGGTGATAAAATGGCAGTGTCCACCAGCCTGCAATCCACCTGACAGTGACAGTGAGAGTGGAGGAAAATAGTATGCCTGACAGTGACAGTGAAACACAGTGACGTGGGATGTGCGTGTGCCTGACATGACAGTGCTGATCAGTGGCGAGGGAGGTGCGCAACTGACAGTGACAGTTTTATGACACCCTCGCTCACAATGCCGTCCCAGGGAGCAGCTTTAGAATGAGCGTCACATGCCAGTGTACGCTCTTAGCTCACGAACTCAGCTCCAACTGTAAATATACTTATGTGTAAAATATGTATGTTATGTGCATTAAGTTTAAAGAGAGAAAGAGAGAGAGAGAGAGAGAGAGAGAGAGAGAGAGAGAGAGAGAGAGAGAGAGAGAGAGAGAGAGAGAGAGCTTGTCTACGTCGTTCTTTGTCATATATTTTCATATTTTTTCACTTCTTATCTATTTCTTTCCTTTCGATATATTCTTTCGTTCTTTATTTGTCATTGCCTTTGATGTTTATGGGTATGGAAGCATCTGTGTGTGTGTGTGTGTGTGTGTGTGTGTGTGTGTGTGTGTGTGTGTGTGTGTGTGTGTGTACTCATGTCCGTTCGCGCGTACGTGCGTGCGTGCGCATGCTTGTGTAGGTGTACACACACACACACACACACACACACACACACACACACACACACACACACACACACACACACATCCTTCAAAAGTGTGGCCGCAGGAGACTCTTGAAAACTTATAAAATGGAGAGAGGGAGGAAGAGAGGAAAGGAAGGAAAAGACAGAAGACGACTTTATGAAGGATAGAGACTAAAAAATGTATTGGGGGAGTGAAGGACGTGGAGACGATGAAAAAATAATTGGAGGCGGAATAAGGAAAGAAAAAAGGTAAAAAGGCCTTGATAGAAAAGTAGTAAGGACGTTATTATGAAGGAAAGAGCACAAAAGAGAGAATTAGTAAAGGAAGGAGATAATGAGATGGAACAGTAAGAAAAAGGAAAAGAGATGAATTTGACCCTAATGAAGGAAAGTATAGGGAAAACAATATGCTAGAAGGAGACTAAAGAAGGCGAAAATGGAAGGAAGAAGTGTTAAGGACAAGGAGAAGCTTCTTCAGAAGAGAGAAGAGAGAGAGAGAGAGAGAGAGAGAGAGAGAGAGAGAGAGAGAGAGAGAGAGAGAGAGAGAGAGAGAGAGAGAGAGAGAGAGAGAGAGAGAGAGAGAGAGAGAGAGAGAGAGAGAGAGAGAGAGAGAGAGAGAGAGAGAGAGATTTTGTTGTAATTTATTGCGCCCTTGGTGTCATACAATAGTAATTATGGGAACAAATTATGAGAATTACAGCGAATAGTTACACACACACACACACACACACACACACACACACACACACACACACACACACACACACACACACACACACACACACATACCACAAAGACACAGGCATGTACAAAGAGTAGCAATAAACAAATAATTTGACGTGAGCGAACGGTGCTAAAGTGATGTGGTCAGCAGCTACTGAAGAGCGGTCCAAGTTGTCGTGTGTCAGTATAGGTACTGACACACAGCAAGTAGTGGCTGTCCTTAAGGAACAGGTCACTGACTTCTGGACAGGTTAGGCAATGCCACTACTTGCTGTGTGTCAGTACCTATACTGACACACTGTAGCCCAACCTGAGTCTAGGTGACACCACGTTGTGCCTCCTGACCATGAGGCCCCCCCAACGATACTTGTATCTGTGGTGACGGAAGGCATCGTTGTGGTGGATGGAGACGCCTGCCGGTCTCCGCTGGTCCCTGCAATGGCTGATGTTCAGAAGGGCGGCAACACGAACCTTCTTCAAGCTGCAGGAGAGCGAGGGTGATGGGACCAAACCACCAGCTGGTAGGTCATAGGCAGTCTTGGCTAAGCTGTTTACCATGTCGATGCAGCGAATACCTATGTGAGAGGAAATCCAGAGAAATTGTACAGTTATGCCTATCTCTCCCATTAGAGCCAAGAAAGATAGTATGCGTTGCACTAAAGATCGATAAGCAGGTTTTGAAGAGGAGAAGGCCTGTAGGGCAGATTTCGAGTCGCAAATTACCACGCCACTGAATCCCCGTTGACAGAGGAGGTTGACTGCGTCTAAAACACCATACAGTTCACAGAAAGTGGAGCTAGATGAGTTAGGTAGTTTGCGACCCATCCATCCTCCCAGTGGAGGGTCTGTGTCGAGGGAAAACACCGCACTCCCCGCCTTCCCATCTGACAGCAGCGACCCGTCCGTGTACAGGTGATGAGACGCCTGGACTGATGCTATAGTCTCCAGTGCCAGTTGCCTCTGCAGACTGGGGGGAGCAGTCTTCCAAGTGGGAGTGTAGCACACGTGAGGTATGGGCAGCATCCACGGGGGCGGACGAGGAACAATTTCTTCTTCTTGGAAGACGACAACATCCTGGCCGCGGAGAATGCTGCATACTGTCTTGACAAGCGTGCGGCCACCTGGCTGGAGAGATGGCAGGTGTGATCGAGGATCCAGGGAAGTACGTATTACTTGTGAGTAATGTGGAACAATCTGAAGGGAATGAAGACACTTGACAGTAAATATCGGAGAATATGATGATATTCTCTCGCTGATGGATGGCAGGTTAAGTTCTGTTTGCATATTGCATAACATATGACTGTAATTCCTGGAGTGTCAGGCAAGAGGGAGATCAAACGGTGCATACAGATGTTAAACAAAAAAGGACTCAATACTCCTCCCTGCGGAGTCCCAAAATTAAAACTCTTGGTGGAACTGAAGGCCCCTTTGAAAAAGACCCGAGACTTTCTGTTGCTTAAATATGCCCGTATCCACTTCAACACTCGCCCTTTGATGCCAAATTCTACCAGCTGATCAAGAATTATATCCCGGTTTGCAGTGTCGAACGCGCTCTTGAGGTCTATGAAGGCAATTATACTGCTGGAGGAGAGGCGCGTGTATAGCTTAGCGAGGCAGTGATGGGTGCTGCGCTATAGCAAGAGACCGAACAGTCGAGGCGAGAGCACATCTTCCAACCGGTACAGTAGACAGGACAGTAGTATTCGCTCCATGACTTTGCTAAAACTTGATGTTAATGAAACTGGTCTGAATTTGTTGGTACCTGGTTTGGGGATGGGAATGATCGTACTCATGGTCCAGGAAGCAGGCACAGATCCCTGACGATAACAAAAAATTATGTAGCTGCAATAGAGGATTTCCAGGCACTCGATGAAGCAATCTGAGGACAGAATAAGTTATACCATCATCCCCTGATGCTGTGGCTTTACCTCGAGCAAGAGCACGGCGCAGCTCGTCCTCTGTGATGAGTGTGTTCTCTCCATCATCTTTGTCCAGCAATGCTCGCATCAGATAGACGACTGCTGACACTAGACTGGACAGCCCAGGCATCAAGGAGCTCCTGAGCGTACTCACCCGGGCTGTAATGAAGCGCACTGGCAGGCTTCCTTTTGATCACCCTCCTAATCAGCTGCCACATGGTTCCCACGCTCTTCTGATGGTTGATGTTGTCGGTGAGCTTCTTCCAAGAGTTCATCCTTGCACATTTCTGGAGACCTATCATTTCATCCCTGGAGACTTCATACTGGCGTAGATTTTCAGCTGTTGGATCCTGTTGAAACCGTAGTTCAGCTTCCGCTGCTGTCCTCTCTGCTTCAAGAATGTACTCATCAAGAGTCCAGGAAAAGGCTCTCTGTGGTCGCTTGCTGTGAGGCCTAGAAACATATAGATTATAGAAATCATGTGTAGCTTTCACAAGTGAAGAATACAGCGTATCTGGAGACAAAAGATCAAACTGTGGAAGATGGGCAGTCATATAGGCTATGTATGTAGGACAATATTTTGGAGGTATCATGATGCGTAGTCTATGGTGGACAGATTCTGGACCTGCTGGCAGAGAGTAGTGAAACTTGAGGCCAACGTGATCCGAGAAGAGAGAGGGACGGAAGAACAGTTGACACAGGTTGCCACCAAGACCAGACGTGATGACGTGATCGAGAGTCCCTCCTCGAGCATGCGTAGCTCCACCAATAGGCCAGCGTGTGAGGTGGTTAACGCGCTGAGACTTATCCACTATGGAAA
>NC_059297.1:23174189-23191689 GCF_017591435.1 Portunus trituberculatus
GAGCGGAGGATGGGATAGTACATTTTGACAGGAAAAAAGTTAGGAAGCAAGAAGGAAAGAAAAAAAAGAAAGAAAGGAAAGAAGGAAGGAATGGAGAGAGGAAGAGGTAATGAATGATTGAGAGAATGAAGGAATGAATGAATGAAGGAAAAATAGTGAAAAAAAAAGAAAATTAAGGCAGGAAGAAACCATGATAAAAATGAAGGAATGAAAGAAGGAGTGAGAATGAGTGAACAAGTAAAAAAAAAAATAAAGAAAAAAAAATAAAACAAGGGAAGAAGCCAAGGTATAATAAAGAAAAACAAAACAAAGAGAGAAAAAAAAGAATAAAGAATAGATCATAAAGAAACTGAGGATGGAGAATTAACGAACGAATGAGTAAATGAATGAATGAATAGGAAAATAAATAAATGAAGAAAACTGCAAAACAAAAACAAAAAGAAATGGCTGACGGCTGTACAAACTCCATAAAATTAGATAAAGAGAGAGAGAAAGAAAAAGCTCACCTGTTTCTTCTTTTCTTCTAATTTTACGTATGATTAGTTCTTTTGTATTTCCTTCTATTATTACGTTGATGTAATATGCCTGTGTGTGTCTGTGTGTGTGTGTGTGTGTGTGTGTGTGTGTGTGTGTGTGTGTGTGTGTGTGTGTGTGTGTGTGTGTGTGTGTGTGTGTAATAATAATAATAATAATAATAATATACGGTTTATTAATTTGGCAATGTAAAAAAAATTACACTGAAAATGTTCAGGGGGACATTAAAACAATGAACTGAAATGCTTAACCTAACTATGGATCTGTGTGTGTGTGTGTCGGAAGCGGTACAGGTGAGCGACAAAGGTCACCGGGCTTAATGACTTTTTCATCTGCGAGGTCGCCAGGTATGCCAGTTGAGCAGCGGTTAATTGGGCCTAAGAACGTAATTGGACAACTGACGAGAGAGAGAGAGAGAGAGAGAGAGAGAGAGAGAGAGAGAGAGAGAGAGAGAGAACTTTTATCAATGCTTATGTAGTTACACACTCATCTACGTATAATGTATGCTGATGAAACACGAACTTGTTAACCCTTTCACAGTTACTTTCTTCCCATAACCTCCAGTAACTATCAAGGCAGTCAATTTTGTACTTGTCTCTGAAATAATGATTTCTTTCTACATCTTCGTGTTCATACAAACAATATTTTTTAACTAAAAATTTTAAGAAAAAATATACAACTTAGCTTTTTCCACATTTCCTTTAATGTTGAGGATAGCAAATTTTGTACTGGTCTGCTTTCTTCAATCTTTATTCTGTGCTCACATACGAACAATATTTTATAATTAAGAATGTTAGGAACGACAAAAGAATAGTTTGTTTCTCAGCAACCTCCTCTATCTCTTAAGGCAGCTAATTATGTATTTGTCTCTAACAGTTCTGTAGCCGATAAAATACAAAAAATAACCAGTTCTCTATTAATTTTATGTCCATACAAACAATAATTCAGGCGTAAGAATGTTAGGGAAAAACGATAAAATTAGGTAAAAACTAACAACAAAGGACAACCACGGCCATAAAAAGGTGGAGTAAAAAAAAAAAAAAAAAAAAAATTGCTAGCTGTAACATATGTCTTAGTGGCATTAATGTTCTTATTTTCTGCTTCCTTCTCTCCCCGCCAGCATGAGTGACACAGGCAGCGAGGCGGTGGCGGGCGTGGGCCGTCTGTCTGCCCTCCTGCTGCTGCTACTGACGTTACTATGGTAATTATACAACCACTTTCCCCTTTCCCCCCTTCTCTCTCTCTCTCTCTCTCTCTCTCTCTCTCTCTCTCTCTCTCTCTCTCTCTCTCTCCACTGCCTATTCATTGCCCCGAAAAATGGATATTTCTAGTTCCTTCTCGAAATCAAAAAAGTTCCCCCATTCAATTAAGCCCATTAACCCTTTCTAGTTTCCTCCGACAAACTCCGGGTGGGACTTTTTCATTTCCTCTTTTTTTTCTCTCTCTTTTACCTTTATTTCTATCCTACCTAAGGGACTATAACGATGCTTCCTCTATTAACTGTCTCAATGTGTGTGTGTGTGTGTGTGTGTGTGTGTGTGTGTGTGTGTGTGTGTGTGTGTGTGTGTGTGTGTGTGTGTGTGTGTGTGTGTGTAAATAAAAGGACGAGAAGCCCACACAAAAGTAACTCAAATGACCAGTTTCCTTCCTTCGTAACATGCTCACTTGTCGAGTTAGGTTAAGCTACGTGTGTGTGTGTGTGTGTGTGTGTGTGTGTGTGTGTGTGTGTGTGTGTGTGTGTGTGTGTGTGTGTGTGTGTGTGTGTGTGTGTGTGTGTGTGTGTGTGTGTGTGTGTGTGTGTGTGTGTGTGTGTGTGTGTGTGTGTGTGTGTGTGTGTGTGTGTAAATAAAGAGAGGACATCCTGGCAAAAAAAATATAGCCTAATGACCAGTCTCCTTCTACCTTCGTAATATGTAGAGCTAGTAAGGTTCCGCTAAGTTAACAAATCCAGTGGTTCTTTACATTGTTAAGGTAAACTGTTGTATAAATATGTGATGTGAAATCGACGTTTCATTTTTTGCTCTCTCTCTCTCTCTCTCTCTCTCTCTCTCTCTCTCTCTCTCTCTCTCTCTCTCTCTTTCTTTCGTTTTATGCTTGTCTTTCTGTCTGTCTGTTTTGCCTTTCTATTTTTTCTATATTTTTTATCTGTCTATCCGTCTGTCTCACTTTGCCTGCCTGTCAGTTGCTCTCTCTCTCTCTCTCTCTCTCTGCATATGTGTGTGTGTGTGTGTGTGTGTGTGTGTGTGTGTGTGTGTGTGTGTGTGTTTCCTCCAATGTTACACGTGTACCTGAACCTTTTAGAGATTCCTCTCTTTCCTTAACACATATCCCTGTCACCGTATGTTCTCTCTCTCTCTCTCTCTCTCTCTCTCTCTCTCAACACTGCTATAAAGAACCATATCTATTCTACGTGTACTTCGAAAAAAAAAAAAAAAACTTTGCTCGTTGTTTGTTATGTATAGTGTTTGTCGGCGCTTATGTGAATCTGCCTTCTTTTCTGTTCACTTGATTCTCATAGCAAAGGTGAACGAATCTCTTTTGAGACTGTAAAAGGACTTATTCTTATAGTGGAGCAACCCCGATTGATTTATTTTCTTCTACCACACGAGAAAAGACGAATTAGTGCATGCATGAACGGTAACTTGAGTATATATGAATGTTCGCAGATTTATTTTTGATACTGATTGCGTCATGCCGTCGCTATAATAAGAAAAGAACAGCCTCAACAACTGAAGCAACAATTACGGGAACATTATCACCACAACTAAGAACATTATTAGCACCAACAATAAGAATAACGTGATATAATATTCTTAAAAAAAAAAAAAAAAAAAAAAAAACAGCGATCGATTTAATGTCTGTAGTTGAAAGCACTGCGCAAAGTCTCTTATTCCACACTGCCATTTGTATAAAAAAGAAAAAAAAAGACAATCCAATTTTTGTACCTACTAGAATAACAATTAATGCAAACTTTCTTTTCCGTGCTCTTAAATCAGAACAATTAACACAGAGCGTTGATTTCCTCTCCTTGTCTTTTATGTAATGTTTTATTTTTTCCAGTCAGGTAATAATGTTTTTTACGTTATTGGTAGCCACAGTTATCATTCTTTCACTATATCAGAGGCGTAACTTTGTACTTAGCGGTGACGGGAAGCGGTTGGGTGCGTGTGAGGGGCGTGAAGCCATCGAACGACGCAAACAATCCAGTGGTTCATGGAGGAAACATCAACACGCCTCTAGAACCCAAACTGACTAACCTGACTGGATACTCTTTCCAATAAGTGTTCGGAAGCTGCGAGTGAGTGAGCATATAGTTTTGTTCTCTTTCCAGTCAGTTTATTTAACACATGAAAGCGTCATTAAGGCAACAGCGAAGCGCGTAATGGGGTGGGGGGGAAGTGGCAGCCAAAAGGTAAATTCTGGTGAAAGAGAAAAGGGATTATTCGAGATTCCAAAGATAAGCAGCGTGTCGAAATGAAAGGACATTATTTCTTTACTGCTGGTCGGAAAAGCAAATAAGAGAAAAAAATAATTACGCATGAAATTTTTTATATTATACTTCTACATACGTCAGTCATTCATCTTGATACCATTTTTTTCTTTGTCGAGAAAATCACTAATGTTGCAATAATTGCGTTTGTCTGCATTTTATGAAGTTTATTTTCGGAACACCATTAATCATTACTAAAGTGACTCATTTTCTATACTAACCTTAATAAGTTCCTTACAAATGAACCGGTGTGAAAAGACAACACATGCACTCAAGGCTTACGTAGAAAGTAATCTTATTATGAATACTGTATGGGCAAAGGAAATTTGAGCAGGAAAGTCAGTGGACCACAATCTGAAGGCGCCAGTATATATATAAGCCGAGGTGGTGGTTATGGGAAAAACGCTAAAGAAAGCTGAAGTAAATGCATCTTGTTATTCGATTTATGTTCATGAGTGTACATACTCATCAGGAAGGAATATGCTAGCGTGCTGCCTCTCTCACTACATGATCCGACAAAAACCATCTCAAAAATCTCTTTTAAAAGTCAAATTTAGAATTCTCAAAAGTGGCACTTATCAAGTGTAGATTCATTAGAACACAAATATTAAAAGCAGAACTCTCGGAGAGCGAAAATTACTAAATTCAGTATTTTTAAAAGGTGTTAACCATCAAGTGTTCCCGGAAAGGCGCTAATCATCAAATAGAGAATTTTCAAAACGCACAATCAGCGAATGCAGAATTCTCAAGAATCCTTAACCATATAATGAATAAATGTAAACAGATAAATAAATGGATAGAAGAATAAATAAATAAAATAAAATGAATAAATAAAACTCAGAATTGTCATACAGCGCAAAGATCAAAATACAGATTTCAGATGTACAAACACCAAATGAAGACTCCTCAAAAAGCGTTAACTGTCACTTACATGTCTCCGGGAGCACACACCACTAAACAAAACATCTTAAAACACTAAATATGGCATTCTCCAGGAGCGCTAGACATTAGAAGTGGAATTCACACGCGAAAACACACACACACACACACACACACACACACACACACACACACACACACACACACACACACACACACACACACACACACACACACACACATATAAAATCAAGCATTCTTAAGACTAATCAGGAACTTTAATAATAACAATAATAAAGAAGTATGATCATTAAGTGCAAAAAAAAAAAAAAAAAAAAAAAAATACTAAATCTATCATTCTTAAGAAGAGCGAGTCATCACGTATTATCATTAAGAGCACAGGCCATCTCATTCAGAATGCTAGAAAAGGGAAACTACCCAAGCCAGTACTCTCAAAAGGCGAAGACTCTCCAAAGTAGGACCTTCAGAAGGAAAGAACCATCAGATTCAGAACCCTCAAGATTCAGAACCCTCAAGAACCACAAATCACCAAACCAAAGATTCTCAAACAGCGTCAACTATCAAAGGCAAATTTCACCCTCCCCAAAAAAAAAAAAAAAAAAAAAAAAAAAAAAAAAAAAAAAAAAAAAAATCAACAATAAAAGCTGAGTTCTCAAAAAAGAAGAAAAAAAAAAAAAAAAACGCAAACCATCAAATTGACAACCCCTAAATAGCGCAAACCACCAAATTCGAAAAACGTCAAAAAGCGCAAACTGTAAAATTTGAAAATAGCCAAAAAGCGCAAACCATCAAATTCAGAATTCTTAAATAGCGCAGACCATTGAATTTAGAGTCCCTAAATAGCGCAGACTATCAAAATCGGATTCTCTAGATAGCGCAAACCATTAAATCAAGAATCCGTGAATAGCGCATACCATCCAAATTAGAATCTTTTAAAAGCACAAATCATGAAACGAAAAAAAATATAAATAAATAAATAAAAAAAAAAATAGCAGGAATAAGAAAAATGAGTAAGAAAACCAAATGGATAAAAGAAAAGAAAAAAAAAGAAACGAAATTTTAGACGCGGTGTGCTTCTCGATACTCTGAGGTTACTAGTTATTCTCCCCGACCCGACACATTTCAGACAAGCAAGCTACACGCTACAGTGACGCACAGATCTTCCGGAAAAACCTTAATAAAACATGTCTGTTCGCCCAACACAACCTCCCAACAATGTAAGTGGATGGGGAGCAAAGCCTGAAGTTCGTAGCAATATAAAATGTAGTTCTCTTCTTTCTTTCTTCTTTTTTTAAATCTTTTATGAGAAACTAAGTGTGGGGAATACAATGCGTACCTCTTCGTGGCGTTCAGGGTGAGGGAAATGTGGAGAATACGTGATGTGACTGACTTACGTGTTGTGCAAGTCTTCCTGTTACGTAAAGACTCCTGTGTGATCACCAGAAGCTCCTCAAAAGGTAAATAGAAAAAATGAATAAATAGCAGAAATCAACAAATTCAACGTACTAAAAAAACCTCAGAGTCCTCAGAAAAAAAACACAGAAAAAAATTACACATACAAACAAAACTGACAAGGATTTCAGTATGACACAGCAGTCCCATGTAGAGATAGCAGGAATAAGGAGAAAAAGTGAGGTGCTTACCCGCTAACCTGATAAAGCGCATGTACATTCCTATTATCCACAATGGACTGCGAGGCAAATCCCTTTGCTGCACCAAACACAACATCGGAACAACTGTTCCCTGGGGGAGAGGCCAAGGAAAATAGGAAAGCCAATCAAGAAAATACCCTTAGTGAAGTACGAAGCAAAATAAATAAATGAATAAATAAATAAATAAATAAATAAATAAATAAATAAATAAATAAATATATATATATATATATATATATATATATATATATATATATATATATATATATATATATATATATATATATATATATATATATATATATATATATATATATATATATATATATATATATTCGACTTGAGAGAAGGAACAAGCAGTATATTGTATATTCGTATGATAAAAGGAGCCATTTCTTCCTCAATTCAATCAGGTGCTTTAAGAAAATACTCTCAGTGGACTAACAAGAGAGACAACTTGTATTTTCCGGGCGAGCTGAGCAGAATAGGCTGTATATAATAGATAAAATGTAAACCATCTCTGCAATGAAGCAACTGAGTGCACACTTTAAGGTATTCTCGATGGACGATCAAACGATATTACTTATTTTTCACTGGACTTCACACAGCGTGATGAAGCTCAGGTGTATTGCCTTCCTTAGGAACGTCATTTGGAGAAGAAGCAAAGTGGATGGGCCAGTAAAAGGTAATGCGATAAGTCCTCGGAATGAAGTTTGATTGTTATAGCTTCCACTAAACAGGCGTCCGCCAAGGCACTAAGACGCGTGCGTACGCAAACACACACGCACACACACACAGTAGCTCAGTGGTTAGAGCGCTGGCTTCACAAGCCAGAGGACCGGAGTTCGATTCCCCGACCGGGTGGAGATATTTGGGTGTGTCTCCTTTCACGTGTAGCCCCTGTTCACCTAGCAGTGAGTAGGTACGGGATGTAAATCGAGGAGTTGTGACCTTGTTGTCCCGGTGTGTGGTGTGTGCCTGGTCTCAGGCCTATCCGAAGATCGGAAATAATGAGCTCTGAGCTCGTTCCGTAGGGTAACGTCTGGCTGTCTCGTCAGAGACTGCAGCAGATCAAACAGTGAAACACACACACACACACACACACACACACACACACACACACGGTTAGTACGCTCGGTTCACAATCGAGAGGGCTCGGGTTCGAATCCCGGGAAGCGGCGAGGCAAATGGGCAAGCCTCTTAATGTGTAGCCCTTGTTCACCTAGCAGTAAATAGGTACGGGATGTAACTCGAGGGGTTGTGGCCTCGCTTTCCCGGTGTGTGGAGTGTGCATTGGTCTCAGTCCTACCCAGAGATCGGTCTATGAGCTCTAAGGTTGCTCCGTATTGGGGAAGGCTGGCTACGCGACCAGCAGATGACTGTGGTGAATTACACACACACACACACACACACACACACACACACACACACACACACACACACAGTATTGTTAAAAGCAGTCTTCCTTTTGCTCTTAGTTTAAAGAAATCATTAAGTATAACTCATGCAGAATGTCTTTGGGATCTCTCTCTCTCTCTCTCTCTCTCTCTCTCTCTCTCTCTCTGACTTAACCAACTGCTGCTTTGATCTACGCGAGTCTTCCGCCTATCCAATTACCAAGGTCTCCTCTTACTCTTCCTATGTTCCTTAATCAATGGATGGTGGTCTTTTCCTTAAACTCAACAAAGAAAACACCTTGCCATCATACCTTCCGGCGACCCACAAACAAAACACGCCACACGTAGTAAGGCTCAAATACATAATAAAACAGGAATTTTTTGGTAGAACCTTTTACATTACATCCCAACGAAGACCAAGAGATGACATTATAGAGGTTCATAAAATGTCCTGAGAATAACAACATTATTGTAAAAGACATCCCTGTTTACTGATTAAACATCACTAACAATAACGATTGACACGTGAAATTGCAAGGCTGCTAGTGACCGCTGGTCTGTTCAGTAAATAGTGACGTTATTGGCAGTAAGAACTTTACCTCTCTCTCTCTCTCTCTCTCTCTCTCTCTCTCTCTCTCTCTCTATATATATATATATATATATATATATATATATATATATATATATATATATATATATATATATATATATATATATATATATATATATATATATGCGGACACACATGAAACAGTCGGTTGCAGATACGCGTCCGCCCAATGAATAATGGCAGCCATCTTTTAAAGTACAAGACACTGTAAGGCAGCAAGGCCGCGCAGCATCAAAATTCGTTTATCAAGGCGTGGAAATGTTGAGTGAGTAAAAGAACCTTGTCGCGCCGCAAATATTCAAGCGTTCTACCTTTGCGCTGTGAAACTCAGACTTGGCGGGACGAAAAACGAGCTTTTACGCACCACATCTGACTTCGTTTGGATGTTATGCAGCTTTGATACGGAATCCCATCCACATTAGCGTTTTTGTTGCGATGCTAAGTTTGAGTGTCTTTACTCTATTCTATGAAGAATATCGATAAAAGATTTTAGATAAATTAATCCACTTTTCTCCAACCTCATTGCAAATCTGAACCTTCCAGAACATGTCAAGGACAGTGAAATATGTTATTATTGATGCGTATGAGACGACAGGGGACGGCGGGAAATCATGAAACTATTTCACAATTCCCATTTTCTCAGAGACAAAAACGGCACACTGTACCTCAGCATTTATAAACATGATTAGATAACCTATGAAGCAAGTACCTGTTTCCCTTAAGAACTCCTTTTACGAAGTTTCCAAACGAATTGTTGGATCAGCACCTCTCTTTCCACCTTCCTTACCTACGGATTACATAGAACACGTCGCGCACTTGGAACAAACAGAAAGACAGGAATTGCCGATATGGATTTTAGTTTTTCCTTCTCCTGCTATTCTCCAAGATCTTCTCTCTGGTTCATTCCTTCTCCTTGAGTCTTCTTCCTCCTCCTCCTCGAGTTTTCCTCCTACTCCTCCGGCCCTCCTCCTCCTCCTCCTCGACTCCTCGAAAATATCTGCTGATATAATCCGGGCTCAGTCCAGCTTTGATGATCCCCACGATTTTTACGAAAATATTCTTGCATTTATTTCTATTACTACTACTACTACTACTACTACTACTACCAAAACTACTACTACTACTACTACTACTGCTGCTGCTGCTTTTGTTGTTACTGTAATAATAGCAACATCAACAAATACTATTGCTTTTCTACAGCCATCGTTGCTGCTCCTCCTACTATCACTACTGATACAATAACATCATCGACTACAACGACTACTACTGCTGCTGCTACTACTACTACTACTACTACTACTACTACTACTACTACTACTACTACTACTACTACAACGACAATAATATAACAAAAATAACTGCTACTGCAACTACTATTATTCTATTATCATTACCACCACAATCATTACAACAACTACTACTACTAAAATTACTAATACTATCATCTTCCTTACTATGATGTTTCAGTACTCATCACGAGCTACTATTGATTCATGCAACTCGAAGGCACTCAACACTCCGTCTAGTACAGCATCTATAAAGGAGCGACTCATCCTAACTTTCTCCTTAATAAGCGAAGATCAGCGCAGGCACTCTAATTACGGTCTTAATTGAGCAGATGTGCCTTCTCGCTCCTCCGAACTCAGATGTTGATAAGGGAATGTGTGTGCTGAGGTGGTGATTCTCTCGCTCTCTCTCTCTCTCTCTCTCTCTCTCTCTCTCTCTCTCTCTCTCTCTCTAAAGGTAAAACAAACCTACCTTCCATTCCAAACGAACAAGAGAAAAGAGAGAGAGAGAGAGAGAGAGAGAGAGAGAGAGAGAGAGAGAGAGAGAGAGAGAGAGAGAGAGAGAGAGAGAGAGAGAGAGAGAGAGAGAGAGAGAGAGAGAGAGAGAGAGAGAGAGAGAGAGAGAGAGAGAGAGAGAGAGAGAGAGAGAGTAGTGACAAGATATAACCGCAGGAAACAGGAACCTTCTATCACAAGGAGCACCAAACGAACTACCAAAAGGTATTAATATCTCCACTGCTGTTCTTCAACCACAAATAAACCAGTTCCAGCCGACACCCCTTGTGTGTGTGTGTGTGTGTGTGTGTGTGTGTGTGTGTGTGTGTGTGTTTCACTGTTTGATCTGCTGCAGTCTCTGACGAGACAACCAGACGTTACCCTACGGAACGAGCTCAGAGCTCATTATTTCCGATCTTCGGATAGGCCTGACACCAGGCACACACCACACACCGGGACAACAAGGTCACAACTCCTCGATTTACATCCCGTACCTACTCACTGCTAGGTAAACAGGGGCTACACGTGAAAGGAGACACACCCAAATATCTCCATCCGGCCGGGGAATCGAACCCCGGTCTTCTGGCTTGTGAAGCCAGCGCTCTAACCACTGAGCTACAGGGTGTGTGTGTGTGTGTGTGTGTGCGGGAGCGCTGAACATCCATCCTGATTAAAAAAATATAGCATCAAATATCGCACGTGTTATACATAATCGTTGACACTTTTTTTTTCAACTAACGATGATTTGCAGCAGAGCGACCAAAACAAAATTGAGATGCAGGAATTGAGTTAACAAAATTGGGCGCACAGTGTGTTCGTTGATTTTTAAAATGTATTCATCTATTCATTTTTTTGTACAACGAATCGTTTAGTTAACAAAATATAATGTAATTCGCAGGGAGCGATGGTAGAAAGTGGTGATGGTGGTGGTGGTGGGTGAGGCTGGCGGCACCGGGATAAGCTGCACTCGACTTGAACTAAAATCTACCTTTCTTGGGCTGAGTTGTAAGACGGCGACATTTGTCATCGGCACCACAACAATGCGTGGGGAGCCGACAATGTGGTGAGCTTCGTGAAGGACAGCTTGGCAGCCGATCGGAAGGTGAGCCGAGGCTGAGGGTCAGACGTGCCAATTCCGAGAAGGAAAAGATACTTGCTTCATTTTTAAGCAATCACGTTAATTTGAAAATGAAACTTTTTTCAGTTTTTGACATGTTTTGAATCAAATGTATGTTTTTCAATAAAGGTATTTTTGCATCGCACATGGTGTATTTGGTTGCATAAAAGACAAGACGCTCAATAATCTCGTCGGTGGAGTGTCCTGCCCGACGCAATTTGCCCGATCAGACTATACCGTGGCGACACTTCACTTGAACCTGCTCTCTCTCTAGTCCTGATACGTCGGTGCTCCGTCCTACACATCAAACTTTCTTGTACCCATGTGCCGCGTCCTTACCGGTGCTGGCGACCATGGATTGCTACAACCACTAGTTACTTATTTAATCATCTTTTCTATCTTTATGTACCAAAGAGACCGACCAAGAGCACATAAAAATAATATAGAATCAGCTCTATTTTCCGTTCCTGAAAAAAAAAGAAAAATAATAATTACAGGACTAATAAAAAAAGTTGGCTAGTTTACTTTTCGAGTCGTCATGATATTTCTCTTCTGAATTGGTTCAAGTCACAGGAGAGTGGAAAGATGAAGAAGAAAAAAAAAAAAAAAACAAAAAAGAAAAAGGAACAGGCAGAGAGGTTCAGAGTTTATCAGCGTATTAGTCGTAAGCCGTCCAGCTGAATGTCCTCCAGCAGTAGCTCTCACAAATACACCTGTGCAGTTTTATCTCTGCCTTCTCTGGCTCTCCAACCTGGCTAGCTACAGTCATGGCCGGGAACTGAATAAGTTCCTACTGTCTTTTGATTTCCTTCAATAAGTCCTTTGATCTGCTGACAGTCCCCTCACAAAACTAGACAATTGATACATTACAAACACACACACACACACACACACACACACACACACACACACACACACACACACACACACACACACACACACACACACACACACACAAAGTGGACGTGAGTAGTGATGTTACTCTACTTTTGACCGCGACAATATTCTTGCTTTCAAAATTCACACTCTCTTGTTTTTCTCTTCTCATCATCTCATCTGAAAATATTCCGCGTGCTTCTTTTCAGTTTTCATTAGTATTTCCCATTTTGGCTCCATTCTCTACAGCTCTTCTTCATTTGTGTGTCTTGCCATTCATGGTTGTTTCAACAGCCTCCGCCAACACATCACGTTTGCCAAATACTGTGTATCTTTCCTTCGGTGAAATCGAAATGAGTAAAAAATAGCGAAAGAATTATGAGGAAATGAAAATGGAAATGAAAAAAAAATTCTTGATGAAGTGACTAATGAGAAAACAAATTAATTACGAAAAAGTTCCATGAAAAAGAGACATTATGAGGAATGGGACAATTAATGAAAAAGTCAAATGAATAAATCAAAAGAAAGTCACGAGAAAATAGAGGAAAATAACATATGATGGCAAGAAAAGCAGAGTGAAAATAGGAGAGAAATGCTCGTGATGAGGAAATGATAAACAGCCGCGATAGGGAAAATGAAAAATTAAATAAACGTAGCAAAATGGTTAGGAAATTCACAGAAAAAGAGAAAAACGGAAAATAAGGAAATACAGACATTTATCACGGAAACAAAAAGAAAAAAAAAGACCATAAGGAAATACAGACATTTATATGATTACATGCATATATGTAAACTAAATAATCTTTGGTGATGAAGTCTGTCCTACATGTCCTCATTAATCTTTTCCTCTTAGCACAAAAAACAACGAAAAAGAAATACGTAAAAGATAAAACTTGCTAGACGCCGCTCTGAGAAAATGAGAAGATTTGATGAATAACTTTAAAATATATTTATAAAAATGTGAGATTACGGAACATTATGGTACATTAACGAAGAAATATACAGGCTCTCTCTCTCTCTCTCTCTCCTCGAAAGAAAGACGTAAACAAAATTAAGTAACAAAAATTCTATAATGCTGAGATATCAATTCTGAAAAGTATTTGGGAACAACAACAACAACAATAGAAGCAACAACAGCAGCAGCAGCAGCAGCAGTAGCAACAACAACAACAGACAGTCGCAACAACAATATCAACAGCAACACTAACAAAACAACAACAACAAAACACAACTGACACGTTTATTACCAACATCAATAAAGTAAAAATAAAATGACTCTAAAAATGTACTAATCTCTCTCTCTCTCTCTCACGCAGCAGCCCCGTCAGCGCCAACTTCAGGGAGCGGGAGAAGCAGATCATCGACGAAATCATTGGACCGGCAAATTACGATAAGAGAATTCGTCCAGCGGGAGCCAACGACACCGGTGAGTCACTTCAATGCTGCGGTGAACTACAGATCTTACTTACTCATAATGTACATTTCTAGCTGGACATAACCTGTAACTCACTCCCGATTCAGTGCAAGCTTTACGGAGTCACTACATATGTACCTTCCTGTCTTCCTGAGTTACATTATACTTTTCTGAATCGCTCCGTATCCTTCAAACACATTAAAAACCTTCCTTATTTATTACGAAAGACTTTTGATAGACTAGAAATCGCAATGTCACTAAAAAACCATTCTAACTTACCAGCAAATCTTTCTGAGTCAGTACAAATCTTCTTGAGCAACTGCAATTCTACCTGACTCACTGGAAATTCTATAAACATTCTCCGAGTCACTAAAAAATACAAGGCGAGTCTCTATAAACCTTTATTGAGTTGCGATAAGGTTTTCTGACTTGCTACAAACCTTCCTGAGTCAGAACGCATCTTCCTGATTCACTAGATTCCTTCCTAATTTTAAACGAAGTCTTCTGAGTCACCACAAGTCTTTCTGAGTCACAGCAAACCTTAGTGTGTTATAAAATTTTTTTTTAACTCACTACAAATATTCTGGAGTCACTGCAGAGGCTGTTTGACTCATCACAAACATCCAGGAGTCGCAGAGAAATCCTCTTCAGTCACTACAAACTTTTCTTAGTCATTAATAATCTTTGCGAGTCACTTCAAATCCTCCTGACTCACTACAAACTTTTCTGAGCCATTCACAACCTTTTGAGTCACTGCAAATTCTCTTTATAAACCTTGCCAAACTTTACTCGTAGTCAGTCATGAGTCGGTTAGCTGGAGGTCCCTTTTGAGTGAATCTTCCGTCTTCTTCTTCAGCCCATCCTTCCTTGAGCCAATAAAATTTTCCATCAGTCATTCCAAGTTCCCTCACAAATAAATCAAAGTCCTCTGAATTATGAAAGTCCTGCCCAGTCACCGGATTCAGAGGACACACGAAAGAACACAAAGGAAAAGAACAATCGGCAGCAGCTATTTTGTCCCTAACGAGGCTGTCTATTATGAAGAACTACTACTACTACTACTACTACTACTACTACTACTACTACTACTACTGTTCTCTTTGGTGTAAATTGTAATACGCGTAAAATAGTTTTGCCAAGTCACAAGTCAAGTTGCTATCTATTATGTTTGTGAAGCATCGTAATAAAAGCTACATTTCTTTTTATTTCGTTACCTTTCTTTTCTTTCGTTAGGAATTCACATACATTCACATACATTTTCTCCGCTGTCATACACACTTCTTTTTTTTTTTATCCCCTCCCAGTCATATTACTCGTTATTTTTCAGTGAGTCATCTTAATACATCTCACAGTTTCATGTTCCTCTTTCCCTTGAGTCGTTGGTGATTCACAATATAATTTCGCGCTGTCACAAACATTTTCCTCGCCGAGTCACAGTCCAATATCACGTCAGGTATTGGTTAGTTACATCCTGCTGTAAGGAGCTGAGGTATTTTACATTCTTTAATGCCCTGAAAAGTGAGTAAGATTTTGGCACGTATTCTTTACCGTTTCAGCGTCTATCTCGATTACATTACACGGGTTCAAGTGTTTTTACGATTGTAGATAATATAAAAACTATAAAAGAATTGACTAATCATCTCTATAACAATTGGAAATAGAGAATAAAGAAAGAGAATAAAGAAAAGAATAAAGCGCTTAATAATACGTGGCCTCGTCGAAAAGTTGGAGAAAGCAGCAAAAATAAAGTCACGGTCAAAGGTTCAGTAATCTTCCACACTTAATCCCTGTGTGTTTTGTGTTTCCTCTCACAAAACCGAGAATCTGCAGACAATCTTCTTTCGGAACATGAAACAAGATTGACAAATTTATATCGGATCAGAGGACTTTAGATTGCCTGGGAACATAACACAAGGTAGAAGTGACTATTGAAAGCTACTCCACTATGGTCAGCCAAGACTATACGTGTCACCGCTTAACCCACTTGTGTCACCTTCATATCAGTGTTTTCGTTTTCCGTGTTTTGTTCCTTCTATTTGCATCTCCTGAAATGAAGTTCCTCGTGTGATTTCTTCATTCCTTATTATTCTTCATGCTGAATCAGTCCTTGTTATCTGTTCACTTCAGGATGCCTTCATTCATTCTACACCTTGAGTCATTCTAAATACTCTTGTCTCTTTTAAAGCATTTTGATATTATATTTTTAAATTTGAATCGTTATGTCTTCGTGAGTCATTTCAAACACTCGTTAGCCACTATGGATCTCCATCAGTGTTTTTAAATCAATCATCACGAGTAACACTAAACCTCGAGTATTTCTCAAAGTCCATCAGCCATTAAAATTCCCAAATATATAAGACAAATTCTCCTGAGTCACTTCAAAATCTCAATAGGTATTCTAAGTGTCCATTTCAAGAACTTAACATGTATTCCTCACTTCTAACTCACTAACACTTTCATATGACCAATAAATAATTCCTAACATTCTCAGGGTCACTCACAAGAATAGTCTGCATTGCAAGTCACTAAGTCACTTGAGTCACAAATGGCATCCCCTCAGTCTCTCCAGCAAGACAATGAGTCGTGAAGCCTCTCCTGGAACTCGAAGTTAATCAGAATCCTTGGAATGTTCCCTTCGGCCATGAGTCAGTCAGAGAGGCAGCGGAACCCAGGCAGACTTGTACTCATACCTTTCTTCTCCTTCACATTCACTGCACTAAGTTTCTATTCCCTGCACACCCTTCCCGGTCTTCAGCCAGTCAGCCGTGAGACACAGGGACGCAACGGGATCCAGCTATCCTAGTATCTACCTGCTCTTCCTCATACATTCACACCACTAAGTTTCAATTTCCTCACAGCCTTCCCAGTCTGGTCATGCCTCCTCCCTCATCTCTCTCCCAAACTGCCTCTACTACCCGACGAATCCCACAAGCTCTCCCTTCACGTCTTCGTCTCCCACCGTCTCCTACGCACGATTTATTGACCAAAGATATATCAATCGACGGTAGACGTGAGAAAGTAAAGGCAAAAGTAGTTTGATATATATATATATATATATATATATATATATATATATATATATATATATATATATATATATATATATATATATATATATATATATATATATATATATATATATATATATATATATATATATATCTAAATTAATATATATATATATATATATATATATATATATATATATATATATATATATATATATATATATTGGTACTAGAAAACCTCCACTAAAATGAGTATTACCGCATAATATCCAGAAATATCCTAAACACACACACACACACACACACACACACACACACACACACACACACACACACACACACACACACACACACACACACACGTTTATTCACACAGAAGTACCATAGCCACACACATCAGCAAAATACATAATATAAAAAGGACCATTTATAATACATAATGAAATACGTAATAAAAAACAACAAAATAACAATTAGTACGTATCTATCCTCTGTCAACCCCACTACCCACCACACACAAACACACACACACACACACACACACACACACACACACACACACACACACACACACACACACACACACACACACACACACATAGAGAAGGTTAACAGTAACGTCCCACCCTTCGTATCAGCCACTCAAGTTCAGGTAGCTAAAGGTCTTCACTAATGGAGGAGCAGTTAAGTTAGCGTCCTCCTTCAGCAAGAGATGGGGTGT